>NC_054541.1:37275767-37555767 GCF_017654505.1 Polyodon spathula
AACAACTGATTGTTTGTTACGGGGCTAAGTCCCAGGTACAAGCTCTGTCTAAACAGCGTCTGTCCAAATGGTTAGCAGGCATGGTACAGACTGCGTACGAACTAGCCAATCTGCCCCTGACTGAGAAGCTCACCAGCCATTCCACCAGGGGTCGGGCGACTTCATGGGCATTGTTCCACGGTGCACCTATCCAGAACATATGCAGTGCAGCAGCGTGGGCTTCCTCCCATATGTTTGCTAGGTTCTGTCGGCTGAAGGTCATGGACCTGCAGAATCCTGGATTCTACCCTCACGATCGAACATTAGAGGTGAGTCCATCTTCTGTTTTTCAGTGTGGAACATTACTGTGGCACAAGCGGTCCTAGCTTGCAATTGGGTTGTATGCCATATCCTTGTGACAGCTTTGGTATACTTATTTGTTATGGTTAATATTGCCTACTTGAAAGGAAACGTTAGGTATCAATCCTGTTTCCCTGAAATAGGAATATTAACTATAAACTTCCGGCTTGTGGCGTTCGTGGTCATAGTCTTTGAAAGAAAATGGCATTGCAGGAAGGGTGTGCTGCTATTTTGTGGTTGCAGGGTGGAGCCACAGCAATGCCACTGTTCTCTAGCGAGAATCTTTGGTATAGAGTTTTCAGTTTGGGTGTCTTAAAAGGACACACCCACTTGTAATGGTTAATATTCCTATTTCATGGAACCTGGGTTATGATAACAACCTAACGTAATCTGGTGAATATTGAAAATGAATTTGTTGTGTAGCTTTTGTTTATTTTTTGCTTTTATATCCTTAGTTTAGTGTCATATTTTCTATTGAAACGGTTTCATAGCACAAAAGAGTCGAGCATTGTATAATCTCAAAGATATGTCTGCTGGGTGAACCGCGGCATATTCACTTTTAAAGCTTTACATTTGTTAATTCTGTTACTATATTGTAAAAATAAATAAAAGAAATGCAGCAAAGTAGAAAATGTGACCTCTGTCATCATTTTGTTGTGTTTATACTACGAGAGTTGAAGTGTTGTTTAACATCCTGTCTGCTGTTTTGAACACTCAATTGGTTTGCATTTGCAATAATCTTGTTTAGAGGGTATCAACACAAGACTGACTCATACTTCTGATTTCTGCTCCCTGTTAATTAATAAATGTATTTATTGACCTGCATTTTAAATTGCACGTTGCTGTGATAGTCTAGATTTATTGTTTGTTTTCCTTTTACAAAACTGAGCTTTGAAAGCTGTTTCTCAACCTTTTCCATTTAATGAAAAATGGACTAACTCCACTGACATGACAGTCTTGACCACATCAAGGCACCCGTGTCACTATACAAATAAACGTCTCATATAGCATTTAAAAGACTTTAGAACAACCTAATTTAAAAAAAAAAAAAAAAAAAGCTAGGAAAGTAATAAGGTAACATTGGTGCTATTTTGTAGTCCTAACTTTAGAGCCATAACATTGGAGTTTAAATTGTGTAACTTAAATGAACAGGTAATATTTAATGTTTAATATTGGTTGTCTTTGTTTCTTACAGTTGTAAATGGACAAATCAAATCCTTCTGATGTATGTGCATGTAGTCAATGTGGTGTGCCTGTCTGACTTTAACAGAAGACATATTAATCATAATTCCTGTTATAATATTTCACTTCTATATTGCTCATTTTGCAAAACTGATTGTTAATTATGTTCTTGCTTTCAGACAGAAAAATAACTTATTAAAGGTAATACATACACCAGTGTATCACTGACATTAAAGTCATGTTTTCAGAAGGAAAACTTCTGTAATAGAGCAGTCTTATCCCTTCAGAATCCATACTAAATTACCCTTTTTTCTGATTCCATACAATATGTTTAATAGCCTTTGCAGAGTATAATGTCCTCTTTAAACTTAACTGCTTCAAGACTGTCAGAAGGTATAACAGCAATAGCATTTTGTTAAATAAGTGGCACACAAATTTAACCAAGAGGATTCAGTCAAGATTATTTAATAGTCTGTTTGGAAAGTAGTTTAAACATTTAACAGTGTCTCTAATAACAAATGAGCCAGCTTTTCTTCTACATTCTTACAATAAGCATTGGGTCGTATTTATGCAGACATCTTTTTAACATGCATGTAAATCAACAGTAAACATTTATAAATGTAAAAAATATTGAATTTTTTTTACAATATTTAGTTTTATGAAAAGGAAGCAAATAACATGGTACACCATACTGAAATATTAAATTAGCAGAAACAGTGAAAAACTTCTAAATGGCACAATCATTGCAAAATGCTGACAATAATTCATGGCAAGTTTCATTATTGATCTCATGTTAAGACTCCCAACTAAATCATGTATAAATGTAAAAAAATTAAAAAATTATTACCACCCAGCTGGAGGTGGGAGATTTAGTAGTTGCAATATATTTACATATTGTATATAAACTAGGGCTGTCGAGTGATAAAACTAATTGCACGATTTAATTGAGAGAAAAACTAATAATCTTGGTTTTAATCGCATATTTAATTGACACAGTTACTGCATCCATCTAATTTGTTTGTTTTATTACTGATGCTATTATTATTATTATTATTATTATTATTATTATTATTATTATTATTATTATCCAAAAACAGCATAAAAACTTTGTTTTCCTATTTCTGGATTCTCTTCATAGTTTTATATTTATTTACAATCCAGCATTGTTGTTAAATCATCTGAACCAACACAATGGAGGCAGTTTATTACTCACCTTGCTGCATTTACAATGATCAGTTTCCTTTACTCATAAACTGATGTTTTAAATAATGAGAATAATAACGATTTTAATGTATTGTATTAATAACTTGAAATTGCCTTAGTAAAACAAAACATTCACTGAGTAACAGTTATATCCACCATAATTGTAAACAACAGCAATTTAAAAATAAATGTGGTTATTGAAATAAAACAAAGCCACACTGCTGATGGGTCTGAGTCGGTAGCTATCCAACAACACTGGCTATGCTTCTAGTATCATACTTGGCTTGATTCATGGGTTTGCAGCAATCCTGTTTTTCTAAAAGAGTACTCTGTCCAAACTATCAGGTTTCATTTTTTGTTGTATTGTTGTCTGTAGCAGAAAAATACTAGTGCATTTTGAGAAATGAAAACATATTTAGCACACAGGTGGTACAGCAGACTAGATGCACGTCTGTGATACTGCAACTCACTTCGACAGTAGCTACAATTAACCCTCTTTCTATCCATCAGAATTTAAAAAAACAAACATCCCATTCACAAGACCTTCAGTTTGAGTGCTTTGCTACATAATGTGTTTCTATGACAAATTTTATATTCAAATGATGACTACACATCCAATCCTGGCATGCATTAAAATGGTGCCGCAGGACATGAATTACGGCATGTTAAGAGGGGCATGTTAAGAGGGGCATGTTAAGAGGGGCAAGACAGGATTGCGATTAAGGTGTTAAAGTATCTCCCACAAAATGTACACGTTAATTGCGGAGGTTAATTGCGATTTAACTGACAGCCCTAATATAAACCAAATTTAAAATCCTATTAGATGTTCGTATGCATCCTATCTGCAACTGAATTATTTTATTTTCATTATCGCACCATGAAGATTGCGTGGCAACAGCTTATGTTGTATGCTAATTTATTTAAGCAAATATGCTATTGTAAACAAATGTTAAGGGAACCAACTGTAGCACCTACATCGTTCTGAAGACCACAGATGTATTAAAATATTTTCACATTTAACCTCATTGCATCGCCTCAATCTGTTGATAAAAATCTCTTTAGGCCTGTCAAGTCTATGACACTTGGCAACGTTCACAGACATTGTGCCTGGAAAGTATCATTGTATATTATATCACAACTAGAGAATCCAAGCAAGTCCTTCACATCTGGAACCAAGACTTAAACTGAAGTAGCTGATCTCAAAGGCATGTATCTCTAGCGGTGAATTGTTTTGGGTGATCTTGAAGGGCGCCTTTTTAGATAAATGGATTAAAAAATAAAACACATTTTACTCCAGTGATTCCTCATTTTATACAAATCATTTGTTAGTTAATCAAAAACAAATTGATAGAATCATATTTTAGGGTTGCACATTATTCTTTGTGGTATTAAAACTTTTTTTTTAAATGAAAACCTCTTTTAGATTTACAATGCTGGGTCAGGAGGATTTATATCACTGTCCTACAAGTCTATTGTGTCACTGCTAACACTCAGCTCATCAATTTGTCTGCAAACATTTATAAATTCAGATTGAAGAGCTAAACCGGATTCTCTGGGCTTGTCTGATGACTCCTGGAAAGCAGAACCCAAGGCCTGGTAAAGTCTTTGAATTTGAGGTTCCTGGTCTAAGCTTGAGTGGGACAGGTTTCTTGATGGGATTTGGTTACTGCCAAGGGATGAGTAGCCAAGCCTGTCTGGACTTGAGCAGAGCACCAGTGATGATCCGTCGTGGGACAGTTTGTAAAGACAGCTTGTGCTGCTGCCTCGCCATTGCTCGGTAGATAATGTTGCGTTTAATGTATTGGAACTGGATATAGAACCTTTCAATGGCGGCACCAAGTCCATCTCTATACAAGAGGAAGTCCTGTAGAGGCCTCGGTCAGCAGGGCTCTCTTTGAAGGCTCCGTTGTCCGCTGTGTTTTTAACACCCAGAGACAAGTTGCTGGAGCTGTAGAGCTTAGAGTTCTGGAAGAGGCTTTGGGGGAAAAGGGCTTCACTGAAAAGAGCTTCATCGATGCTGCGTCCTAGATTTATAGGGGAAGGGGGCCTGAGGTCTACTGTGGAGTCACTGTCCATCTGGATGCTGAAAGAAGAGGTTCTTGAGCTATTTATGGGCTTTATATTTAACTCCATGTCTTTTGATAATAACCCCCTGTTACTATGGTATAGAAGATCAAGGCCCTCTATGCTGCTGAGGTGGTTCTCCACTAACGTATACAGAGGAAGGCATTCGTTTTCACCCCGGGTGATGGTGTCACAGATCACCAGCTTCTCCTGCTGGGAGGAAGACCACTGGTAGTTGTTTGGGAGAATGGGTGGTTTCATTGTCACATGGCCATGGGACATGCAGAATATCTTTGACCAACAGCTACGATGGGGTGCATTATTAGAACAAAATAGAGGATACATTACAATGAGGGCCAAGGTAAGGCACATGCCAACCTCGCATATCCTGCAGCTCAAATGGAAGGCCCACCAGGGCCAAGGGTGGAATACCTCCATTCCACCAAATCCCAAGGCATGCAGCATGGCATACAACTGAAGAGCTGCACATAATAGTGCAAACAATGCAGAGAATGCTGCCGTCATTGCTGCTTTATCCCAATCCTTTAAGTCTGCAAAAGGGCATCTGTTGTGCCTTTCTATTGGTGGAGAAGTATTGTTTAAATGGTAAATGTGCTTGGCATCTGCTCTCACATAACAGTAGAAAATGAAGTATAAAATAGACATAAAGGCCGTCAAGGCCACAAATACTCCTTGTGACACAAAAAACAGCCAAGGAAGCTGAGTGAAGAGTTGCACTACCAGAATTGAGCCTAAAGAGGATGAAAAGTGCAGGAACACTACTATGGCTAAGAAGCATGGATGTTGAACTATAGAGTAGGACAACTGCATCCTGGACCTCATTGAAAGGAGCAGGAACACAATTCCAAAAGCAGAGGTGAGGCAAGGAAATGGCACTTCATACAGGAGTAAGGTTGCAGTTGCAGCTAACTTGTCCTGGTGGTTATAGGCATCGTAAAACATGGAGAATGTTCTGCTGGAACCAGTTATCAAAAGAAACACATCAATGGTCACAAAGTAACTGTAGCCTGATGGGCATCTAAAAGGTAGACACAGCAGGCTTAGAGCTGAAAGGAAGACCACTAGAGAAAACAATGACCCTACTCCATAGATGTGGGCTTCCCAGGCAATACCCCATGTTGCCATTGCACTGTTCCAATCTGCATGGAGAGGAACAAACATTGGGGGAAGTAGAAACAGGTTGTAGGATTCATTTTCTGGATCCTCATCATCTGGCACAGTAGAACTCCAGGTATCTGAGGAATCACAACCCCCAGTTCTATCTTGGTTGCAGTCAGACAAAGCTGGTGGATCAACGTTCACTGTCTCTGAAGACCAATCCTGATGAGAATATGTACCTACAGGTAGTAAGAGAAAGGGATTTAATATGTTATAGAAACGCCAGTTAAAAAAAAAAAAAAAAAAAAACTGTTCCATTGAGATGTTTAAAAGAAAACCTGACAACTTCCTGTCTGCTGTTTTCCAGTTCAGCTTAACCTTTTATGAAGTCCACACTTAGGGGTTGAATTGATCAGTCTGTAGACCACAGTTGGATTTTTTACAGCACCAGGGGAACCTGGATTGTAACAATTATTGTTGCCTGGATTTTCTCCCCAATTTAGAATGTCCAATTATGATCACTCACCGCAGCTTAAGAGACCTGCAGATAACAGGGCGTCCTAATATCCCACGACCAGCCTCTTACACCCAGGAACTCTCAGGAGGTGTAGGCTGATTTTAAGAGAAACAGTCTCTGCATCCCCAGCAAAGACCAGCGACTTCCCACATCTAATCTCCCATGAATGAAGGACTTACCCACCCTACAAATCATGTGGCCATACTAATCTTTTTTCTCTGCCCTAATCTTTTTGCAGTCAATATTAATGGTTCTTATTGTAATTGCAGCCTGCCATACAGTAGATGATAGTACAGTATGTAACTGTCTTTATAGAAGTAAGATCCAAGTGATCAGATTTCCTTGTGGTTTTCTGGTTGAGGACTAGAAGGTGCTGGACCTTACAAATAGAAAGACACTCTGGCTCAGCTGGTCTACATTTATATCTGTGGCAGGCAACTAAAACGGAAGAGCAGTTCAACACAGACTTGTCAACAGAATTAAAAAAAAAAAACTAAAAAAAAACTAAACAATGTTTCAGCAATTTACAAGAAGAACCATTTAGAATGATTTCAAAACTCAGAAAACAGAAAATGTAATTTGAAGGTGCTGTACTTACTCTTTTGACTATGTGGAAGAGATGCTCAATTATTACTGTTTTTCTCATTGTTTCAATAAGTAATAATTAGGAGATACTTAGCGTGTAATGACTATGAAATTATAAATTGAAATGTTATCACTTTCATACTCAAGTACTGGGATCGCTGTTCCATTCCAGGTTATGTTAAATTGATTCGGTATCATTTTTAGGAAGCTTAATTTTTTATAACCAGGCCCAAACCTACTTATTTTGTGTCTTTCTACCTTTTCTATGCTGTAGTACTGTATGTATCTCTTCTTTGTCATTTCATCCATTTCCTGTGGTGATCAAATGATGATTGTCATAAAAATGGTTTCCTTTTAGAGAATATTCGTTCAAAAAACGCTACACGGAAAGCATGAAATATTGTGAATAACTGCTCTGCCTTACTGAAAATGTTCAAACCACACTATAATACTTTAATATATGTCTTCACAGGAGCAATTATGCTACAAGTCATCCATGAATGTTATTTAATCTAGGAATAGAGTAAAAAATTAAATTCTTTGCACTATTGACAAAATTAATTGATGTTAATAGGTTACTGGTGACTCAATACAATAGGTAGCACAATTGTCAAGGTGTTGACAGGCATGTAAAATGTAACATTTAAGTAAAAAAAATGTATAGTATAATTGTAATGTAGTTACATTTACAGTTTTATTGATATTATTATTATATTATTATTATTTATTATTAATTATTATTATTATTATTATAAAAATTTGTAGTCCTCCCTGAAAACTTTGCCTTTGCATTAATTTCAAAATAAGGGTGTTACCCATGGTTTCTTTCATTATTTCTGGAGGATGGACCAGGCTAGTCAGCAGTGAAAATCCATAGTCTGTAGATTATTGTACTGCTAGAAATGTATTTGAAAGAAATGCACTTTTTAGGCTTTTCTTTC
Organism: Polyodon spathula; assembly: GCF_017654505.1. Lineage (NCBI taxonomy): Eukaryota > Metazoa > Chordata > Actinopteri > Acipenseriformes > Polyodontidae > Polyodon > Polyodon spathula. The sequence continues at coordinate 37,283,718 of NC_054541.1, forward strand.
GAACTGGCACCTACTCTGTAACATCAAAAACTGTTGGTACTAAAAGCCTTTTTGCCTGTAGTCAATATTTTTTATGTTGATTCCCTCTTTCATGGATATAGAAACCATTCATTATTTTTTTTTCACTCATGAGAGCTGTGCTGATCAATAGCTGCCCTGACTGACTTTGCCTCTGTTGCCTCGAGTTCTGTAACAGTGCTTTAATAATGACCTTTTATGTGTTTACTTATATGGGTACAGTTTTTATTATTATTATTATTATTATTATTATTATTATTATTATTATTATTATTATTATTATTATGTGAAAGACCCTACTGCTCAACAATTGCAGCAGGCCCTTTTAAATGCTACAAAACAGCAAAAGGCCTATTTTTGAGACTTGTGGTGGTTTTACAAAGCAAATGTATTTAAAAAAAAAAAAAAACTGAAGCAAAAACTTGATAACACAACCAGTTAAAATGGTGTCTTCTTTCTCTCCTTGTTTAATACTGCACTTCCCATTACAATATGTGGGGAAGAAGACTTCTCCAGTTCCAATAGTATGTAGTTATACAATAGAATGGTATAATAGTGGTAACATTTTCATTATTGGACATAAACCGATTTGTTCCCGATCCTTTGTGTTGCCATTTCAGGCAACATGGGGGTCTGCTAATGGTTCTGCTATGGTTTCTTTATAGTAGTTGTTATATTTGAAAAAATGTGCACAAACAGCTGCTTCTAAACCGTAAAACTCGACAACAACTACAGTTGTAGCACCTTGTATCCTAGCAACGGTAAGTTAGCAACCATAGAAATAGTGATCGCTGTTAAAGGTGCAAACAATTTTAGTACTAAATCCACAATGACTATGCATACAACATAACAGTAATGCACTGGATTTATTGTATCTTAATGGTATTTGTAAAACTTCCCGGTAACGGCAGGTGAGATTTGACCTTGATACCTTATGAGTCACTAACCAATAGGGAAAAGAATTTCGCAAAATGCAAGTTTCTTCCATTGCCCAGTTTACTTAGCACCAGTAAAGGTTAGCATTGTCTTAACAATACTCTTAACATTACCGTTAAACATTTAACCAAAGTCTGCTTTGTAAACAAGACAACCACTTGAGGATCCTCAGATACACACAAACCACTTTGAAAACGGATGATGTTTTTCACAAGTCTGACCATATGGCACTGTAACCTCTTGACCCACAATGCTTGATTGTATGGGAAGGTTATTTAGCAATAATACCATTTAAATAAGAAAAATGACTTACTGCTGCATTTTTTAAAAAGGTCTATTTTTTAAGCAAAGATACTAGAAGACAGATCCCAGAGGAAGAAAAGTGGCTGAATTGACCAATATGAATGGTCTGCACCATCCATTTCTGTGCTTTAATCTGTTGAGAACAGTTGGTGTCTCTGTTAAGCAATGCTGTCACAGCTTGCCTCATGACTCCATTAGTAGTGCTGTGGATAAGACCAACAATGATTTCTACCTCTTCTCTCAATTGTAGGCCAACATCTCTATTTTGTAATATTAGATTGCTACATTAAAATTCTACTTTTGTAATTGTGGTGTACAATGAAGGTTTAGACTATTAAACAAAATAAAACCAACATAACTTATTTTTTAAAATGTTCCTGGATCTGTAAAATAAATAATAGTGACTGTGTTTATTATACAGATATTACAAAAGAAAAGAAACTTAACAGTAACACCACATTTGAAAATCAGATGTTGAAACGCAGGTCTTGGTGCACAATGCTTTACTATGAAATAATCTTTTTTTCTATTCAAATAATTGTTTTTATCATAATTAATCCTACAGAAGAAGTAACACATGACATGTTTAGAGCACAGTTATGTGAATACAAGAGAGTAAAGCTCTAAGCAGGACCACCTATGGGTGTGAGGGGCTGCCCACACGTTTGTTTTCATCTTCATATAATATCTTTATATAATTGAATTTACCTGCTGTCTCTGGATCGGAGATTTTTGAAGGGGAATGGGTGGCAGCTATCAGGCGGTCCTGTGCACTCTCTGTAGGGTTGATGGCTGCTAGGTCCTCGCTGTCAAACCCACTGTCTAAGTAAGATAAGGTTGCTGCAAAAGATTTGTTTCAGAGGCGATCATTTCAAAACACACACAGGGCATACAAGCTATATACTCCAATTTATCATTAACAGGGTTTTTTTCCTGAAAAAATACACTAATTCTAAAATAATAAATAAATAAATCAGCTTCTGACTTCCTACAAGCCCCTAAATTAAATGTATGAGTGGTTTATTTCTGGTTTAGTGACATCTTTGAATGTTTATCCTGTCTGTAAAAAATTACACTGATGGTGATTTTGAGCAAATTGCTAGCCATAGAAGTGATTTGTTGCATCCAATCTATAGTATTTCTATACATTAAAAAAAAAAAAAAAAACCTTTGTTTATCAGAGTTCCATGCTGGGCTATTCTTTTTATTTTACAAAATGACTTGGAGATTATACAAGACATTCAGTAGAGAATATATTGCCACTGATACACATACAAGACTCACATCATAGTTGGTAAATCGTCTATTTCCAATGGCCATTTTACTACGACATGGACAGTGAATTATAATTTCTGCTGGTCAAATATTCACTTTTTGTCACAAAAAGTGAGACACATCATACATCATAAATACAGCCCCAAATGTAAATTAAATTAATTGAATGCTAGAACGTTTGAATATGCCTAAACCCTCAAACATTGATGCTAAAGTTATTCACAGGGTTTCATTTATGCCGTGTAACCAGCTATACTTTAATTTATGTAAGTTTTGTCTTCAGTTTAAGTTTTTGCCACACAGCGGTGGCCATTCCTTTATGCTTTCCCATTGTTCTCAACACAGTTTTTTATTTTTTTCCTGAAACTGTTTGCATGGTTTAATATCTAAATAAATGGTACTGTCTGTCTTCATGTGAATATGGTTGCAGACCAAGATTAAGGCCATGCATTTGGAACATTTATGGACATTAATGGTTTGCCTTAATTTTACAGTTTTATGGGTTTACTAACCTACACAATATTAAATTAAATTGTTATTTTTTATTCAATACATACAATAAGTTATCACAGCAAACAAGTCTCTGTTTTCAAAAACTGGTTAAAACACATTTAAAATAAACTCAAAAGAGGGTGTTGAATGTAAAAACAGATAACAGATTAACTAAGCCCAACATGACACATAATTACATTAAACTTAATTTCTCCATGGATCTGATATATCAACTGAAACCCAGTGCATTGGAATCTAAAGTCCCTTTCAGGCTGGCGTGCCTACCTGGGTCCCGATCCGGGTTCTTGCTACCCGGGTCACAATCCCGTGTAGTGTGAAACCACATACCCAGGTCGACCCTAGCTCTACCCAGATTGGCAGTGACCCACCTCGGAATGTGGGTTGACACGCCTAGGGACGACGTAACAAATAGCCACGCCTGCATGAAGGTTTCACTTCTGAAAGGAACTTGTTGATTGAGACCCACTGTGAGCCAGATTGCAGCGATGAAGAAACATTTGCTCTAATCAACATTTGGGCTAATGAATCAATCCAGAGAAGGTTGGATCGAAGCATCTTTAACAAGCACACCATTGTTGAAAGCCTGACTAGATGGTGGTCATGTGAACATTGCTGCTTCCAGGGCATTGTGTACTTCCTTTTGTCACCCGGGCCGACCCTGCTTCTTCAAAAAGCACTGTGAAATCGGGTAGTCGACCCGCATGACACCAGGTTACAATTTGAGTAGACCATGCCAGTGTGAAAGGAGCTTAAAAGTTCCATTCAAAGTGGTTCCCGAGTGGTGCATCCGGTAAAAGTGCTCTGTGTGGAGTACAAGATGCGCCCTATAGCCTGGAGGTCGCCGGTTCTAGTCCAAGCTATTCCACTGCTGACCATGGATGGGAGTTCCCAGGGGGCAGCGTACAATTGGCTGAGCACCATCCTGGGGTGATGGCTTAGGTGGGCCAGGATGTCCTTGGCTCACCTCACACCAGCGACCCCTGTAGACAGGCCAGGCATCTGCGGGCTTGCCTGTAAGCTGCCCAGAGCTGCATTGTCCTTCGACGCTGTAGCTCTGGGTTGGCTGCATGGCAGGCCTGCAGAGTGAAAAGAAGTGGTCAGCTGACAGCACAGGTTTCAGAGGACAGCATGTGTTTGTGGTAGCGGTGAGTTGAGCCTAAAATACAATTGGCTATTTCAAATTGGGGGGAAAAAGCGGGATAAAATCAATTGGCGAATACTAAATATTTTAAAATTACAAAACAAAAAAAAAGTTCCATTCAGCCCTTGATTGGGTACAAATCAAAAGGAGCTTCCAGGCTCCGACAATATATTAGCTCGCCAACCTACACCAATACTATTAGGACTAACCTTAAACAACATTAGCAGACTGCATACAAAGATCAATTTTATGAAAAAAAAAATTGAATCTAAGTTAGACACTATGGCATTGCTGCCAACAGCCTACAGAAAGAGAGCTGTTTGATAAAGGCTTTGAGACCCAGCATGATTAACCTGTCTAGACCGTGACACTATTGTCATCTCCCCTGGGTTCAATAAGCTAGTACGCCCATGAAGTTTAAATACTCTAGTAGTACTGTAAGCCACTTTAGTTGCAACTTTGGTGTAAACTTGCAATGGTGGTGTCAATTGAAACAGTTTTGTTTTTCATATTTTGATGGTAAATTTGTTATCACCAGATTATAAAATATTGTATGGATTAATTTTTTGCTGAAAGACAAAGTACTAATTTGCAATCATTCATTTCTGTTTGATTCCTGATATAGATAGTAAATTTAACCTTGAATCCAAAATTCTGATTTGCAATGGTTAAACCAGAAAATCTTAACATTAGGCAAGGCTAGTAATGAGAAGAGTACAATTGAACATTTTTAATCTAGTTATCTATGTATTATTTACAAAAAGCTTGAAATTGTACGTACCCAGATAAAAAAAAAAAGTAAATGAAATTATTAGGACTGTTGCTGTTGCATCCATTAGGGTTTCCTAGGATACGCCAGTATATCCGCCAATTAATTTTAATATCTCCACTGGGTTCTATTTGAAGATAGCAGCAGAGCCAATTTAAAGAGGCAATGAAATCTTCCTAGGAGATTCACGTGCTGGGTTAAATATAATTGCTGTAAGTCTAGATATGTAGAAACTGAAACACTGTGCAAGTGCAGCAACATATTCTTTTTTAATAGAAACATCAGCCCCATATTCTTATTATTGTGACAGTAGAGAATATGGACTTGCATACTCATTTATTGATAGGTAGAGTAAGAGGATTATACATTGATATCATTAGGTTACTTACCGTAATCCTGGTTCCCTGAAAGAGAAGATGACCACCAAAACATTTTGTATGGGATATGCCTGCCTATTGGTAGCTATTCACTGAGCTCTCTATACCACAGCTGCCGATAAGCCCTTTCCTGGATGACATCCTCAGTCCCGCCTACTGAGGGGTTAAAACCGTCATTCCATGGAAGCCATTTCTCTTTTTGCATCGAACCCATGAAGGCGACTGATGCGACCTTGCGGTTGATGGTCATCTTTATTTCAGGGAACCAGGGTTAAGGTAAGTAACCTAACGTTCCCTTTCAAGTCGAAGACGACCACCAAAACATTACGTATGGGAAATGTATACCAGAGCCATCAGGAGGGAGAAGGAACGGCAGCATATGAGGGACACGTTAGAACCGCTTAACCCTAGGCTAGCGGTACGAGAGTGCCACCTCAAGGACCCTCGCGCCTATTGAAAGCAAAGAAGGATCTGCCACATTCGAGCGGTAGAACCTGGAGAATGTATGCAGTGTAGCCCACTTAGCCGCCACACATATATCGGACAGTGTAACCCCTCTGAAGAGGGCCCAAGATGTAGCCAACCCTCTAGTAGAGTGCACAGCCAGGTGGGGGGAAGCCAGCACTGTCATACACCACAAGGACTGTGTCTGCAATCCAATATGACACTTGCAGCCTCAAGAGTGGCTCTCCTAGGGTCCGTATACTGTGACAGGCAAAGAGCTGATCAGTATGAGCTCTTGTCCTATCCACGTAGCATCTCAGTGCCCGCACCAGGCAGAGGAAATTCAATCTCCTCCGAAGGAAACGGAGGTGGATGGAAAGACTCCAATTCCACAGACTGATTCATGTGGAAGGCTGTCATCACCTTATGGAGAGGGCTGGGTTTGTACGCAGTGAAACCCTGCTGCCATCTTCCCAAATACGCATACAGGAGCTGTGCACTGACAGCGCCTGCAGCTCACTGACCCACTTTGCGGGGGTGTTAGCCAAGAGGAAGGCTGTCTTCATAAACAGATGATTAAACTTTATTGAGTGTATAGGCTCAAATGGGGCCTTTGTGAGAGCGAGAATGAGAGAGCGGGGAGAATGGCCCTCCTGGGAGGGCATAACTGCCAAGTGCCTTTGAGAAATCGGGTAGCCAAAAAATGCGCACCCGGAGATATCGAATATACGGGGGCATGGCATGCAGAGATAGCCGCTAAATGCACCTCCAATGTGGAAGGTGACCCACCAGCATCAAGCAGTTCTTGCAGAAACTGCAAGAAAACTGGCATGGGGAAAGAAAATGGGTCATGACTTCTAGTCAGACACCAATTCTGAAAATACTTCCACTTATAGGCATACAGCGACCTAGTGGGGTCTGCCCTAGCACTCTGCAAAGTTCCCACAACTGCATTTGATAGCCCTAGGGCTTTCCAATGGTCTTGTGCAGGGGCTAGAGAGTGCCTCTCGCCTGACTGAGGAGATCAGGCGAAGCGGGATCCCCCAGGGCTGGCCTTGTATGAGTTGGCATAGGGTCGAGAACCAGATTCTCCTTGGCCACCGATGGGCCACTAGGAGAACTGTCACTTTCTCTAACTGGACTTTCTTCAAGAAGGCTAGGAGCAACAGTATTGGTGGGAACACATAAAGGAGCATCCTGGGCCACTCGTGGGCTAGGGCTCCGACAGCGAGTGGACCGCCTATGCGGTGAAGGGAATATCACAGGGTGCAATGTGTCGTCTTCACTGAGGTGAAGAGATCGACCTGCGCCTTCTCAAATCGTTCCCAAATACACTCCACCACCTGTGGATGGAGTGGCCACTCTGAAGGATGTGCATCCTCCCTTGACAAGAGGTCCGCTGCCCAGTTCACCACTCCGGGAAGATGCGTCGCCCATAGGGACAGAAGTTTCCATTGTGCCCAAGTCAGGAGCCAGAAGGCGATGCCATGCAACCCCGGGGACGGGAGGCCGCCCTGGTGGTTGACATATGCCACCACTGATGTGTTGTCTGTTCTGACCAGGACATGTTTTCAGAGAGCCAGGAAAACAGCCTACAGCTCCAGCATATTTATGTGCAGGGCTATCCAATGGCCCGACCAGGTGCCACAGACTTTTCTGCACTTCCTAGACTGCCCCCCAACCCAAGTCGTCACCACTTGGCGAGATAACACCACTCCCATCCTCACGCCCTCTCCACCATCGCAGGGCCGCGGAGCACGTGTGAGACAGCCAGTGGTGTCTGTTACACTTGGGGTGCAAATGGAATACATTGAGCCATGCTGTATGGAGTGGGAGCATGCGTAATAGACCCAGCTCGATGGCTAATATGGCTGAGGCCATCAGATCCAACAGTCTTTGGAACCGCACCAAGGGGACCTTCATACTGGAGTCCAGCCAGAGCCCCAAGTACGTTGTGCGCAACACGTGTACAAGCCGCCTCTTCATATTATTGATGGTGAGGCGCAGCCTTGCCAGATGATGCGTCACAATCGGCGTGTGGGCCACTGCTCCCTCTCGTGACTGATCGCAAATCAGCCAGTCATTGAGATAGTTGAGTTCTCTGATCCCCTACAACCGCAAGTGGGCCAGAATAGCGCCCACGCACTTTGAAAACGTACGAGGAGCTACGGAGAGGCTGAATGGCAGTACAGAGAATTCTTAAACGCTTCCCTGAAAAATGAAGTGGGGATACTTCCTGTGCTCTGGATGAACAGGAACGTGAAAATACTCGTAAGTCCACGGTGGTAAGTAAACCAGTCACCCGGCCGGACTGACTGAAGAATGTGACGGTGAGTCAACATTTGGAACCTCTTCTCCTTCAAGAACTTGTTGAGGAATCTCAGGTCTAGGATGGGGCGAAAGTCGCTGTCCCTCTTGGGTACTAGAAAATATCAACCCCTAGAAAGTACAACCCCTCTCCACAGGAAGTGGGGTCTAAGAGACAAATGGCTCATTTGCACAGCAAGGCGGCCACTTCCTTCTGAAGTACTGAGACCTGAAAAGGGTCTGACAAAGTTGTGTGTGTGACTCCTTGGAAGAGGGGAGGTCCCAAATGCAACTGCAGCGCATAACTGTTGAGTAAAGTAGTGAGCACCCTGGTGTCCGAGGCGCAACTGCGCCAGTAACTGCCTGCGTCCGAAACACGGACTGGCGGGGCTCTGTCGGAGTCCAACCCGGGGGATCTGCAAAAAGTTTGTGGCACACCACCAATGCCGACATGGAGCTGGACAACAGTGGGAAACTAATCTTTGAGGTAACCTTGGAGCTAGGTTCCACCACGGTCGATGACGCTGCTTCCTCTCCTTCCTCTATCTCTGTCAGGAAGGAGTCCTTACCCCATCAAAGGCTGCAGCTTTGGCTTGGCCTGGGCTCCCATGGGAGACCCAGGGACCGGAGCTGGTGCGGATGGTAGTGGGGCCGGGACCTCTACCGGTGACGCAGGAGCTTGCTGTCTCGACAGTAGCGAGCACGCACAGGTTGCTGAGGAAAGGGATCACTGTCACTGATTCCGTGAAAGCAGCAAGCCAGCTTTCAGCCTGAAAGGCAAGGGGACTGCAGTAGACTCGAAGCTCTTTTTTAAAAAAAGTTCAGATACCAACACAGAGGGTCTTCCCAGAAAGGGGCCTATCGGCAGCTCTGGTATAGAGAGCTCAGTGAATATCTACCAATAGGCAGGCATATCCCATGTTTTGGTGGTCATCTTCAAATTTAAAGGGAACATGATATCCCATCTACACAATTCTATTTGCTAAAGTACAGTAAGTGCTTATTGTAAATATCTGTGAATTACTTTTGTCAGTGGTGAAAATTGGCACTGTTAAATTGATTTTTTAAGTCCTGGCATTGACCTTTAAAATGAAATCTCATAAGAGCTGATTTATTATTTGTATTTATTTATATTTAAACAGTTTATAGATATGAAATAGAGCTGTGTATGTAAGTTCAATAATATTAGACTTATTTTCTTCTCAGATACTCAACTAAGACAGGCAAGATATTTTCTTTTCTTTATATTAATTAGATTTTTACATTTTTGTACACCCTGTTGCATTTTTATTGACAGTTTTAACAGTAATTATACTTCAATAAATGGAAAACTGCATATCAATAAAATACCGGTTCATGACACACACAAAAATAAAACATTCTTCAAAATGATTGTTAGCAAGGAAAAGCCAGCCACATTTATACAGCACATTAGATTTACATTCACAATTTTTAAACCAAATCAGTTGAGCTTGAAAAGAATTCAGAGTAATGTTTTGATTGGAATCGTTGTTTCTAACCATTGATGTTATGCCTTAGAAATGAAAATGGGAAAGTGTCTATAATAAAGTGGCACAAACACATATTCACATAGTCTGTTCTTAGCTATTTTCTGGTAGGTCAGGCGTTTGTTAAATGTGTCCAGGCGCACTAAACTGCACTACGCTATCAACTGAGTAGATAAAAAGTGACGAATATAATAGATACAGTAATAGATCAAACGCACAAACACACACACAGATATATATTGCATCCTGAGAGCTAACTGCCACTACACACATTTACTGGTACTGAAAGAGATATTGTAGCTATGGCAAAAATTCCGATCTCTTCAAAATAATCTTTTCCTATACGGTGCACCCTAAAAGGATAGTATGCTTTCTCAATAGTGCCTAAAAAATGTAATTTATTTTTGCATCAAAACATTATCTCATCTTGAAATGAATTCTAATATTTGACCAAAGAGAGAAAAGCGGGGTAGGGGGAGGGGAGAGGGGAGACTGTAGATGCTGTGTAACATGCTCAGCATCTATGAAGAGGTAAAGATACTCCCTATGGATCTGGCATATAAAGGATTCCGAGTGCATACGGAATGCTGATACACACTGCAGCATGTGTGCCAGGAATTTTGATCATGTTACACCACAAAGATACGACAATACCAATTAGAGCTGTCACTCCCAAAAACAGAGCTGCATTTTATTTTGAAGGCATTTGAAGGCTGTATAGTGTTGCAGTTGCAAGAAAACTACAGGGCTTAACAATCTATCACAAGGTCATTGTATTTTCAAACACATGGAGCAAAAAAAAAAAAAAAAACAAAAACCTAAATGCAGTACATGGTGTATTTGCATCATTTTTTTAATATCGTTAGCTAGCACAGCACATTAAAACATGTCTTTTTTTTAAAAATGTGATTATAATGTTCATATATTTCCATCTGTTACAGGAAAATTGAAAAAAGTATAGATTATTCAGAAATAGATATAAAGAAAACAAATGCATTACTATTAAAAATACAAATTGACATTACCATGGGTTGTTTATTTATACCTACAGTGTATTCCAAAAGATTGTGCGGGAAAGAAATTCTGGTTCATTGCTCTTTTAACATCCTCAAAATAAACAAGTCAAATGATGATGACTGGAGTATGAATTCATCTTCAATACAAATGCAGCCTTTTGGAGTTTCAAAGGTTACAGTCCATGTGCCCATTGCTATGGCAACACTGTGTAGGTAACCAGGTCAGGTAGAATTAGAAAATGGGAGCCCTTCCCGCAGGAGTGGTGTTGAAGGAAAGCAGTCAGCTAATTACTTTCTATCCTGATTGGTTTATAAGAAAATTATCTCTAATATTTGATATGTGTAAAGATATAAATAATACTGTACAGGAATATATTATGTTCACCTCTATTTCTTTGTATTGCCTGAATCTTTTTTCAATTATAGTGGGATAACATACTGGCATTGTGTGTTTAGAATTAACTTTAGTCCCAGGGAAACTTTAAATTACAGTTCAAACATACCAACATACCAAGGGGTACACAAAGATGAGCTCTGTTTAGTCAAGTGTTAAGAGCATTCCAGTCATTTAACTTTAGAAATACTAAAATACACTTCATAAATTCAATGACAAAGTATTTTTATTTATAAATCTAGCACTATGTGTATTTAAGTTATGGATCTTCTTTTTCCCATTATATGCCAATTATGTAAGTTAAATTAAATTACAATAATTTCAATGGATTTCATTTTTTTTTAACCAGGTTATGCACAGCACAATCACTTGTTATATACACTCCAAGTCAATGTGGTATTTCACCATGGCCTGTCAGAAACCCATTTATGTGAAACTGGTTCTCTGAAAAACAAAGAAAGCTCATTTTATCTTGGATGATGTTGGATACTTGAAAGTAATCTATGTGGAAAAAAAGAAGGCTCTAATGCATGCCTGGTAAATATTTTATTTCACTGGAAATACTTGAGTAAAAGGCAGGTTTAAACAGTGTTAAATAAGTATTGCAGTGCCAAGAATAGAGTTGCCCCATAACAAAATAAAATATTAAGTCACAATTTAACAAATATTTAATTGAACACTTGCTTAGAGAAATAAATAACAACACTTACTGTGTAAAGTTTCGGTTCCCAGTGTCTCAGAAAACGTTGGTTTTTGGGAAACATCTTGATGTTGTATTTTACTTTCATTAACAACTTCATTGGCAACTGTAGGGAGCACTCCCATGTCCTCTTTGTCAGTACTTTTGTCCAATTTACCCTCTATTAACTTCAATTCAGTATTTGGTTTATTCACAGTAGTTGGTTCCTGATCCTGGCTAATGGGTAATCCAGTTGATTCCAACCTCACATTTTCAACTGTGACTGACCCTGGTGTTGGCAATTCAAGGTTGAATGATTTGGGGGATTGTGATAGAGTAAAAAGCTCAGTTGTCTCCAAGATCAAGATATCAGAGGTAGGTAGAGGAGTATTACTATTTTTGGTTGTCGTAAAAGGCCTTTTATTCAGTGTTTGTTCCTTAGTTGTATATGTTTTTTCTTGGTTGCTTGTGAAACTGTAAATAGGCAAAGTAGTTTGGTCAGGAGGAAGTTCCTTTGGGTAAGTTAGAAGGCTGCTTCCTGTTCCAGTCTTGACAGAAGTAAACATCGACGGTATCACAGTTTCGGAGGGCAGCGACACAGTGCTAGGTCTTGCAAAATCAATTGCATTATTTCTTGGTGTATTCCCTGTTTCCATGGGTCTTTCGGTTTGAATGTTTCTGACTTGTTTTCTTTTGAATAATGGTTGGATTGGTGGAGGCCGAAGATTTGTACTCATGGCCTCTGTACTTGGTCGGGAAGATTGAAAATTCCTGTTTTTATGCTGAAGATCAACTGACAGACTGAAGGGTAATAAAAGGAATGAGGGTGTTTTAGATGCTACTGTAAGGTCTGTAGGCACCCAAGATGGTCTAGAGAAGGTGCCAAGCTTCAAGGTGGAAGACTGTTGAGGAGGAACTGGGTCTGGGGGTGGTGGTGAAGTGTGTGCCACCACATTTTGCACCTCAGGTTCAGGAACAGAGGTCCCCAATAGTGAACACCATAGAACAATCATCAACATATAGCATTGATCAAGCATTGTGTCCTTGCTATAAATAAATAAACTAAAATAAACTGTAGTCATAAGCAGTCTTCCATCATTTGTAAATTCACCAGGGGGATTTTGACAGTAATAATTGGTCTTTGGTTCACCTGGAAAATAGATATATATGTATACAAGTCAAAAAATATTCTTAATGTAGCACACTAAAATCATAAACCGCACATTTCATTTTTACCATTGATCCTTTCTTTTGTAATTCATGAGTTAAACTGATAATATGTTAAACATTTTAGGCAGTATTATAGGTTCATTGGACATTGAGCTTTGTATGTAATAATGGCTCCAGTAAAAGTGAGCCACTGTAGCTTAAAATCAACAGTATCACATAACCCATACACTGAAAATTGGGTTGTAATAGTAACCACTACTAACAATAAGTCCAATTATCTGCAACAGTCATTGATTTCACTTGTTTTAGAACCAGTTGTTCACTCTTAGAAATCTCAGTTATTCAAATATTCTTGAATTTGTCCAAAAGTTCTATTTGTTTCTGAAGAATCAAAATCAAATGGTAGCATATAATAAAAAGTGATTTCCCAAATGGTTTCTTGGAGCACCAACAAAAAGTGGAAAGTTAGACATTTGTCATCAGTATTGTAATGTGCACTCAGCAGACTGGGTTTTATCTCTAAAGGGTAGAGGGTAAAAAATTATGTTTTTTTATTTGAATGATGTTTGAAATCATTCAGATTGTTTCTTATTCCATTTACTCAGATTATCTGTGTTAAGGTGACCTGAGTTTAGGGTCTGCTTTTCTGTTCTAGTTGCCTGTCATATACGTCTGTAACCCAGGCTAGATCAACCAAGGGGTCCCAATAGAAGTAGCCAGCACAATCTATTTTAACTGTCTTTAATACATGTTCACTAGACATCTCTAACTCTCACCTCTATAAAGACAACTTGAACAGAACAATGTGCAGCTATTTACACTTTTAAAAAAAGGCTTATTGATTGGTTTGTTATTGTGCTTGCCTCTTTCATCTGATATTTATCACTCAGAAACAACAACCGATCTGCAAACAAACAAGCCTCCTGGATATTCTCAGTCCCTGAAGTAGCAACTGGGCTCTGAGAATAGTTCACAAAGAACAATCGTTAATCGCTTGTCTTTAAAGTCCAAAGCTATTAAAACAAACATTTACATTTCAGTTAACCTATGTTATTTTTTTAGTAAAGAACACTGGGCTTCTTTTTTTTAATCCTAACCCCAGGAAAATGTACAAATCAGTTTTTTAAATTGACTGCTGAAAGCTGTAATCAAGCCTATCTAATGTTATATTACTACTGATGAGTTTTTGTGACTGGGTACACCCTGCCCCTGTGCATGTTGTTTTGCATTTTGTATAAGTTGTATTATTATTTTAAAATCCATTGTTTAAATTTGTATAAACTACAATGTTTTGGTATTGTTGTTTTTGCAGCATGAATGGGGTTAAACTTCTCCATCCATGCTAACCCCGTGCAGAATGTGACCATCTCCAGATTGATTAATTTATTATTGATTTGGAGATGGTCACATGTATATAAACCAGCACTTTTGGCTGATCCTGGAAGAGTGTGTTCAGAGTGGAGAACGGGAGAGATGTCAGTGAAACAGAAACTTGCTACTTGTGCTGAATTTAGACCAGCATGATACTTTTTTGTTCAGTGTTTGTTTGCTGCATTGTCTGTTTGTTTTGGCCATCATGCCTTTTTGTTTTTTCAATCTTTTTATTTTACATATCCAGGCACTGTTGTCTGTGTCCACTGTCTTCCGGGTCTGACGTCAACACACCAGCCATCCTGGTCACAGTAACATGCCTAATTTGAGCAGGAAATCACTATGCTTGGTCATGTTGGTGCTTCAATGCTCATACCATGACTTTCTGTTGAATGTGGAGGCCTAGGTTACTATAACAGTTAAGGTATTTCTCATGTAATATGGATGAGGCCAAATGTAATTATAATTGATAAATGATTTGTAGAGACCTTTCTAAAGTATTATTGAAAATAGATATATATTTTTTTTTATTATAGAATAGAGAGCTTAGTCTAAAAGGGTCTTAATGGTGAAACTGCCCATGGTGCAATTAGACTATTGGGGCTTAGAAGCACTAATTGCTATGTTTCAAATCCATGAACATTTAAGGGGTGATGTAAGTATAGGCACAGTACAAATAATTGCGGATGCAAAATTCAAATTGTATTGTGGCCAGGCAACTATTTTACACTGCGCCCGATGTAAGAGCAGTATAAATTACTGAACATGTACAAATAATGATCTACAGTTATGCTATTGAGGGTCTCAATGGGCGTCTCTTTAGCGGCTGCACTTGCAGTGTTAGGAGTACAGAGAGCAGTAGTCACTGTATGACATTTCTGGAGCACAAAAATACAAACCAAAAAAAAATGTCAGAGGAAGGGCAGCAAAGTCCGAAAAGAAAAGAAAAGTTTTCTGAGCAGGAGCTGAGAGTTCTTACTGCTGAGGTCACTCAGCATGAAACAGAGTTTTTTGGAAAAGCCTCAGCCGACATCAGTTATGCTAGTACCCTTAGGCAATATTATATATTTGCCTGCCCTTTTTAGCATAGCATCCAGAAATCTGCCTAGCACTGGAAAAGGTGGATTGGGTATCCCTCCAGAGATTTCAACTGTGCTCTGAAAGGAACCAGAGGGATAGCGGTCCCTAGTTTGATGCTGGAGTCTAGCTCATCCCTTAATTCAGCTATGAGGTCAAGGATGACCTACATAGTGATTTGAAAACACTTTAGGACCACATTCCAAACAAAGTGACCCTGGGATTGAATATGTCGGGTCTTCTTCATCTTGCCCTTGCCCTTATCCTCCAAATGTTTTCTTGTCTCTCTTCGTCACATCAGGAAGTGCACCACAGCAGCCATCCTGAAGCCAATGACAGGTGTGTGCTTTTATACAGCTCTTAGTTACTCGCTTCTACGATGGTTTGCACCTTGTAAGAAGAGGTGGGTCAGCAATTGCCTAAGTGAGGGAAAATCCATACATCACATTATAATGTTTGTGCCTGCTTAGTTTCCAGATCCCGCCTAATTCCATGCTCTTTTCTTTATTTGGATGCATTCCAATATAATTTTAATGTATTAATGATAGCAAAGTGCAAATTTGATAGAGGGTGCAGAACATCAGGTAAACACCATTCTTTACATACGCAGCATTTTTAGCGACTGGTAAAATCAGACTTTATAGCTGCTGAACACGATTTTCGGCAGCATTATGGGGGTTTCGCGCATATCCTTACATCACCCCCTTAGACCAATGACAAAAAAATCACAATAAAGACAGAACACTGTTTATGGGGGAGGCTTTTGTGTAGAAGAAATTCACTCCCTTAAAGAGTGTGTATAACAATATAATTGGCAGCATTGCCCCTCCATAGATTAGTGCTAATCTATTTAATAAAATTTCACAGTTATTTCACAACAATTATGCCATAGCTCTTCCTTTTCAAAGACATCGGAACCCCGTCAGATCATGCTTGAAGAATTTATGATTTTATGTTTTGTCATTCTTGAACACCACCCAGTTGCACCAGTGACCTTCTGCCATCAGATACCCCCTCTCTCAGAGTCAGGGGTTTCAGGATGAGTGTAACTCATTCTCCTTCTCTTAATTTGTCCTGTTCTTCTGTGATTCCCAAGCCTGTCAGTGTTAACATCACATACTTACTATGCTTTATCAAGGTTAACCATGGTGTTTACAATGTTTACCATACTTATGTATGATTTACCATGGTTACCTTAATGTCACCATGCATTTACTGTGCCTAACTACACTTTGCTATGCTTTTACCATGGTATACCACAGTACAAGTGTGTAAAGGAGAGTACAAGACAGACCAACATGCAGACAATGAAGAAGGTAGACAATTAAACAGTCTACCTTTAACTAATATGTTTTTCTGTCAGACTCTGTCTGTCTCATACACTCTCTCTCTCTCTGACTTTGTGCTCATGAACCTGTCACTGTCCTTCTTCTGTTCATAATCTTCACACAGATTTGGATTATTTTTTGTGAAAGCATTGTTTTTATCTCTTACACTGAATATATCGTGAGATTATAGTGTTGGTTTTGTTTTGTGTATAGGTGTCATCGAGATTTGTAAATCGTTTAATAACAGCGATCATCATAGTAAATATATTATGACTTGAATACTGGGTTGCATACAATGCATGCAAATTTTGGTAATGCATTATTAGTAAATGTGAACAGGTGATGGATCTTTGGCATCTCCACCCCTAGGCAGAAAGGATAGAAATATTCACATTCAGACTGTTACTAAAGACTGTGTATTTTTCACCTTATGTGTTACAAAAAAAAATGCTACCTAATTTGTATATATATTGCACATGACAGATGCATTTTATGCTTGACGAGACAGTGTTTGCACTAGTTGTGGTAAATGCTCCATCTATCTTTTTACCTCTTGTTTATTTACAGAACCCAATTACCTATTTTTATATACAAATACCCAGGGTATTTTCATAAAATAAACTTCATATATAAATTAACATCTGTTTTAATTTTCCATTTATGAATAGTATTAAAATAGTGTTATGTTGATATTGGTCTTTCATAATAACAATTCCTGCATATAACCATTGCCTATTTTGATTCAACTGTATGTATAGTACCGGTATATAACATACACCACCCATTTTGTTGTGAGAATGAAGGGAGCCAGGCAGTAACCTATTGATTTAAATGGGAATTAATCAGTCAATTTGTCTAGATGGTTTCAAACATTCAATGAGAGATGTTTATAAAAAAAAAAAAAACTATCTCACCAGCATTTTCCATTTATTATATGCCACTTTAGTCATTTATTTAACCTTATATATCCTTAGCCTTAAATACAGCCCTTTTGGTATGTATGCATTTCCTGTAGGTTTTAGAGAGATTTTGTGATATAGTCTATGTAATTAGAGTATGGGTTTATATTAAAAAAAAAAAAAAGTCTGTGCAGTTTTGTCTTACCTAGTTCTGTATTTGTACGTAGAATTAAATAAAATTTATTTAAGGTGTCATTGTTGATTTCTTTTTAAAAGGCTGATAAAAACATGGTCCTTTTATTCATAACCTTGCCTCGTTGCCAATACATGTTCCTCTGTTTTGATAAAAAGAAACAGATGACTTCCCTTCCCTCAGGTTTACACATTTAAAAGCAACAAAAATAAATGCACCCACACAGACACATGCACAGACATACACATTGAGATTCATGACAGTTTTCCTTCGGCATCTCTGCTAAACTTGTTTGTAAGCTTCCACATTTACTACATTCTAATCATCTTTACAAATATCAACGTATGTATGTATGTATGTATGTATATATATATATATATATATATATATATATATATATATATATATATATATATATTTTTTTTTTTTTTTTTTCATTGTTATGCTCTTTAAATATTGTTGTGAAGACATGTACAAACAACCATGTACAAATAACCAACAACAACAATCAGACATGTTTAAAAACATGAATATTTCTAATTTCTGCCTTACTTGTGCTGCAGGAATTAAGTTTTCTTTTTTTTAAATCATTTTAAACTGGTTATTATGTACCCCCCCCAAGGCCATTAGGAAAAAAAAAATACTTACTCCGCTAGTAATGATATTTGAAATGAAATTCCCCTTGCCCTCTGCTGCAATGCTGTGGGTATCCTCTTTCTTGTGTGAGAAATAGAGTTTCTGCCTCCTCTCTCTCTCTCCCCGCTTCAATCCGCCAGTGTGAAATTCAAATACACAATGCCTGTGGTCACACCTCACTGAGCAAATTATTCATTAGTGGGACTGCCAATGCTGTGGACGCTGGGAAAGCTCGAGTCTCAGGAAAGGGGTGGGCTCCACCACCATTCTCTCCACTCTCTCCTAATCCTGTCAGCAGAAGCAGCAGCAGCAGCAGCCGATGCATCACCACAGCTGCCTGGAGCTTACAGGAATAGGTCAAGTTGTGCCAGTTACCTAAACCTACTCCCAAGCTGGTTCAAGAAGGATAACTCAATGACAGGGTTTAAGGTTACTGACAGATAAAAAACATGATATTGGTTATTATTCAGTGAATAAATTAGATTACGTGGTTGAACCCAAATAGTATACCGATGCTACTGTACTCCAATTACATATCTCAAAGACAAATTACATCTATTATTTATTTGAATATGATGTACAAGTATTAAAACAAATCTGGGAATCCTATAGTTATAATATTTCAATGTACTTAAGGAAGACTAAACATATTTGATTTACCTCCTACACCTGTGACATAGCTTCAGAAAGGGCAGAAACATAATTTTCTTTGGGTATCAAAGCATGTTTGCATCATTCTGGAAAGGCTCATAGGACTATAATAAATGCTATAATGTGTTGTTTATGAGCTGTCTCTTGTAGCCTAACGCCTGTAAGCAATAAATAAGTATCACAAGTTCCCTCTTTACAGACAGAATGAATTAATTTAATAGCACTGAAATCAATATTTGATGTTCAATATGAAAACAAGACATCATTGAGAAAGTGTGAAACAATATCTTGTTCTTAAAAGAAATTGATGTATGACGTTAACCATGTTAGAAAGACTGGGGATGGGGCTGTTTTGCAGATCCTATTACTCTGGTGGGCAATTGATCGTCCTAAATAACATCAGTAAACCCATAATCATTTATTTCAGCTATTAAGCTGCAAGTCAGTGAACCAAGAATTTTCCAAATTTAGATGTGATCCAATAACCTCAATTCTCTGAAGCAGCACATATTTCTAAATGAAGTATAATTTCCTGAATAAGAAAACATTTCTTGGAATGGCATCCCTGTAGCATTGCTTAGTATCCAGTCATACAGCAAACATGATTTCATATTAATAGACACATTTATTAAGGTTGGTTTTTGTTTTAAGTAAATAAAACAGTTAATCTTACAAAACAAGTAGCTCATCATTTGAGAGGTTAATTTAAGGACTCAAAATCATGCCTGCTTTGTTTGTTTCTAGTTGTTTAAGATTAATAGTTACATTTTTCTTAAACCAAGACATTTGCAAATTGAATCTGGGTATAAGTACTTTTAGAAATCTTGCCCTAATTTTTTAAAAATAATAATATTTTTCCTTAGCTATAATAATGTGCATATCGTATATATATATATATATTATATATATATATATATATATATATATATATATATAAATCTATATATAATATATATAAAATATATATATGTATATGGTTGGTTCTAGCCTCATTGCCCCACCTTGCCATAATACACATGGATTATAGTGACCATCCTCTTGGTTGGTTCTAGCCTCATTGCCCCACCTTGCCATAATACACATGGATTATAGTGACTGGATGTACAACGTGGCCTCTTCAAGCCTCTTGGATAAAGTAGACACTGTTCAAAACAAGCCCAGCTAAACGTGCTCTAAATAGCAATATGAGAACTCATCATTATCACTCAAAGATGATTTTCTTAACAGGGTATTAATGAAACAGGGTATTAATGAGCTGCCAGTCTCATTTGCAGTACACACACACACACACATTAATGAATTACAAACCAACATCCTTTTTACATTACATATACAGAGCTCCTGTCTTCTGGAATTCTCTGCCCACGAAGTTCTGATCCTCCACTGGAATTGTTAAACAAAATTTAAGAGCTCAAACCTGTCTTCTTTTTTTAAAGCATCTTCATTTGTATGATTTTGTTTTCTTCCTTTGTGGCTAGAAAAGTGCACTTATTGTATGGTGCATAATAAGACACAGCAAACGTTTCAGGTTTAACAGTATTGTTCGTCTTTGTTCTACATATTGATTCACAAGGTTCTCTTTGGTCCTGGTCTTCCCATGTGCACATTACAAGATTACACTGCCTGCAAGGATCCCACTGGTCTGGAGGAACAGTGGCAACATGATGAAGCTGTCTGATCCATCAAACTGCTTGCATAAGGGTTTGATCAGAACAGAAAGCACAAAGTCTGCATTGCAATCTGTAGAGGTTACCTATCACAGTCATTTATTGGTGTTCGCTCTTTTTGTTTACGTACTGTAAAGTAAATGGTAGAATGGAGCCTAAACCTTTGCCATAAGTAATTTTTCTGGTTCATCACAATTCTTTAAGTTCTGGGATGCCAAATTGAATCTGATTTTTAGTTTTTCTTTTACTCAGCCAAATTAAGTTATAGGTCTCTTTTGTCTCCACTGGCTTTTACCATGGCAATGGAAGTAATTATTAGGGCATCAAAATGGGTATTGGGAGGAGAGCACTTGGCTTCTGGAATGCGGCTACCACCAATTCGAGCATAAATGGAAGACATGACAACAATGAATACAACAGCAGCCTGCACTAATCGGTTATTGGGCAAATTAACCAATAACATTGAATGGGCACAAATGCAATTCAAGCCCACTAAATCAAGGAGCATCTCTATAATTAAAGGTAAAGTAGTAGATAAAAGGTTCTACATTAACAGTGAGGCAATACCAACAGTGTCCGAGAAGCCAGTGAAAAGTCTAGGGAGATGGTACGACGGGGATCTAAAGGACACAGTTCATGTGGGAGAAGTTAGACAACAAGCAGTGGAAGGGTTGAAGAGCATAGACAGCAGCGCTTTACCGGGCAAACTGAAACTGCCAAGACTGCTGTGGCCACTGATTGTGTATGAGGTTTCCTTGACAACAGTTGAGAAGCTGGAAGCTTTAATCAGTTCATACGTCAGGAAATGGTTGGGAGTTCCACGCTGCATCAGCAGAATGGGACTTTATGGTAAAGGAATACTGCAGCTACCAATCTCTGCTCTAACCGAGGCGTTTAAGTGCGCCAAAGTCCAACAGGAAATGACAGTAGTAGATTCACATGACAAATGCATAAGGGAGGCAGTACCTGTGTTGAAAACTGGAAGAAAATGGGTGGCAAAGAAAGCTGAGGAAGATGCTAAGGCTGCCCTTCAAATCGGAGAGATTATGGGGCAAGTTCAACATGGAAAAGGAGGTCTTGGTCTCAGTTTAGCTCCTCCTACATGGCACAAGGCAACCCCAGCTCAACATAGGAAGCTGGTAGTCAACGAGGTGCAAAAGCAGGAGTAGAGGATCAGGTGTGTAAAGGCCATTTTCCAGGCCAAGCAGGGAGAATTGATGAGATTGGAAAGTGTGGAACAACGCAAGATCGGCTGGCAAGACCTCTGGACAATGGAACAGAGCAGGATCAGTTTCCTCATCAGGTCAACATATGATGTTCTCTCATCACCACAGAACCTAAACCTCAGGGTGGGTGAGGATCCCTCATGTCCTTTGTGTTCATCACCTGCAACATTAAGGCATATTTTGACAGGATGTAAGGTAGGTCTTAGCCAAGGACGGTTTACTTGATGCCATGACCAGGTGCTGTGATGTTTGGCCTTAGCATTGGAAGACAAGCATAACCTGACCAATAAGTTATATAAGAATATAAGACAATATTCCTCCATCCAGGAGAGCAACCACCAAGAACAGGTGTTAAAACCAAGCCTCGCCCAGGACAACTGGAAGCTATTAGAAACTGGAAGATGCTGGCAGATGTTGGTCAACGGCTTATTTTTCCACCTGAAATTTCCACCACTAACCTTCGACCAGACATTGTCTTGTGGTCCTGATCAGCATGCTTTGTTCATCTGATGGAGTTAACAGTGCCACGGGAGGATACTGTGAATGAGGCGTATGAGAGGAAGAAACTTTGGTATGCTCAACTAGCTGCTGAAGCGGAACAGCGAGGATGGAAAGTCCGAGTTTACCCAGTGGAGGTGGCTTGTCGAGGATTTGTGGCACACTCTACAACCTGGTTTCTCAGAGATGTTGGGTTCAGTGGCCAAGAGTTGCGTCACACAGTGAAGAACTTATCTGAAGCAGCAGAAAGAAGCAGCAACTGGCTGTGGTTGAGACGGAAAGATTCTGGATGGGGATTTCAAGCACAATAGAAAGAAAGCAACACTGATGTACAGGTAAGTAAGCTGGGCTGAGCTGAGTGGGGGATGGAGGGGGATGATGCTGGGACGCCAGAATCACCGTCAAGCCCTCTTGAGGTGTTGTAGGCTAGTCGACGAAACATAGAGGATGGAAGGTGCCCAATTGAAGACCCCAGAGATGTGCCCCACTTAGCTCAATCCAGACGGTTGTCATGCTGATGCACTGGGGAGACCGCACTGGGTTGATCCCCAGAGCCAGCATCGCAGCCGTTGTGTTTGCTGATGCGCTGAGGAGGCAAAATAAGCTGATCCCTGGAGCCAGCATTACACTTCAGCAGACAGAAGGATATCTACATCATCAGATGGAAAGCAACGCAAATGGATGGAGATGCAGATGGATCACATTAGTTTACCGTAAAGCTACGTCTTAGTTGGTGCTTATCTTGGCAGGAGCCAAGTTCAAATCAGCATGAAGTTAACATCTACTCTCATGTAATGGAAATCATGTCTGTATAAACATTTGTATTTCCCAGCCAATGTCATGCATTCTGATTCTTTTTGCACTGTAAAAACATAAATAGTTATGTGTAGAATACTCTCGTAAATCCTAATGCAGAAAATAAATTCACTCAACAAGCATTTTTAAGAGCTGTTAATTCAGGGATGCACCAAGAGGATGGATCCAGTTTGTAAGGTGTTTCCTTGCTACTGCTAATATAATATGTATTCATAATTCTTCCAATGTACCTCCTTGGGAATTTGAAGAAGAAAAAAAACCCAATGTATTCTGTCTTTATAACAAATTGAAAAATATTAGACGGTTGGCTGATTAACTATACTGACTGGAGACTAGACAGTTCTGCCCAGGCAAAAAATCAGAACCTAGACATACACTACCAATGAACTGAGACAAGATCTCATTGTTATTTCAAGGTTCTCTAAAAAGCACCATAGACAATTGTTAGCGATTCTGTACATGTTTACTCCTATTTAATACATTTTTTTTTTAATCCTTCATTCTCAATATGGGAATGCCGACTCCATTCACCTTCAAATCTATCTGTTAAAATATACGTTGGAGGCATACCCGTAACTACCTATGAGGACACAGAGGTCGTGTCCTCGGTTGTTTTTTTGCATTATAAATGCTGATGCTCATGTAAAAATTCTGGTAAAGTACAAAAGACTCCTTAATTTTCTCTGTTGGTTTGCTGTATAACATAGATTTGGAGGTTGAATAGTAAATACCAAGCAGAAATATAAATACTGTCAAACCTAAGTTTGACCTTGGTAGAATGTCAGCTTTAGTTAAGGCCCTGATAGGAGGGTATTCATGAAAACACCCACTGTGGAAGAAGGATTCACAGTATCTTCCAAAGCAATTGTTTGTTTGTATTTTTACATTCAATGGACTTGTGACCCCAGAATCCACATGACTGTTTATTGAACAGCACTACAGGGTCTGTAGAGGAACGCTTTCAGAACCCAGGCTTGAAGACTAGCACGAGGACGCTGTGCATGAAGTGGAAGTGTGTCATTCTTTTGAACCTCATTCTACTATTGACAAAACAGCATAATATTCTATTTTAACAGTACTAAGATTGCTTTGTTTCAAAACAATAAAGCTTTGTTTAAACCTCAACAAAAACAAATGATTGTTTCCTCTCTGACAGAGGGTGACTATGACAACATTTTTTTTTATTTTTTTATTTTTTTAAATCACAGTGTAGTATTGTACAGCATGTTCATCCTGGCTGGTCTGTGAGAAAAACAATCATATATATATTTGCGATTTATTGTATAAAATAAACAAAGTTCATGTTTTTTTTCTGTTAAAAGGTGTGTGTCGTGTTTTTCTGTCTTTAAAAGCAGCTGTATAAGATCTTCCAATATTTCCAGCAGAAATAGTTGATAAGAAGGCATGTTGACAGCATATTCCACTGAGGAATGCAGAGGCTGGGACACCATGAAGAATGAAATGTGGGAGGTAATCGATTAACTATGAAAAACACTGTAGAAAAGGAGATGCTTACCAGTGTGGAGAGAGTCCTATGCAGTTGGTTAGGAATATTGGTACTCTTTCAATCAGTTACAATTCCTGATAGGATGAATAAAAAACAAATGCAATTTTGTATTAGCATTCTACTCTGTGCTAATGACATTGGCTAAATAGCAAATAGTTGTGTGTGAATATAATATTATTGTTATGAAATACTATACAATGTAATCTAAGCATTCATCCTAAACAACTACTCACAAAAACAAAAACACCTGCCCTTTATGGTGCATGCAATATCATTTATCTTCGATTCATTACTTAGTGTCTTTAATAACATTATATGTTAAAAAGCAAAGGAAAATATACACTTTGCACAGATCTACCCAGTGAAGCATGTGTGTGTGTGTGTGTGTGTGTATATATATATATATATAACATCTCATGCCAGCAACTATCAATTACAAAAAACTAAGCAATTGTGGACTCCAGGAGAGCATCAGTGCCGGCGTCTGAGAAGAAACAGAAACAGAAAGAGAGATAGAGAGAGAGAGAGAGAGAGAGAGAGAGAGAGAGAGAGAGAGAGAGATGATGATGATGATGATGATGAGAAAGAAGAGAAACTGCAAATTCTGGCATTGCTTTTTAGTTAAAAGGATAGCTCTTAAGAAGCCTGATATTTATTCAAAATGGCACCAGCATGTAGACAGTAATAAGCCATCACTAATCTTTAATGTTTAATGTTTTTTAAAAAAAAAAAACACTACCAGCTAGACTCTCATTCTGAACTTATAATATGGGGGGAAATCAATACCAGTCAGTCTAGAGCTGCATATACCACACTGGCAGCCTGCAGGCAATGACAAAGGTCCTGCTAAATTCATTTGGATTCAGTGAACAGAACAACTACGTCACTGAGAGAGACTGCAGAGCAGTCGTTTATCAAACCAATAATTCAGAATGCAGATATTTCTTCTGGTTTGTGTTCAGTTGCGTGTCACTGATAACAAAATCCGTCTCCCAGTTCACGAAAGAGCACTTTTTGTGAGGGTAAATTAGATCTTAGTATTATACTCTAAAAATAAAATAAAATTCTGTGAAACAGAACAAAAAAATATCTCAAAAATACACGGTAACAAGAAACATTATCAATATGCTATGGACTATATTCATACAACACTATTGCACAGGCAGATACACAGTTACTATTACAGGTATTCTTCTTTGAGTGTTTTTAAAGTTAATTTAAAGACTTACTTTTTGAGAAAGACGTTTTTATGATTTTTATGATTGTTTTATCTCCTTGTGTTTCTTTTAGGCCTAATCTGTTTATTTATTGCAGTACTATTAACTGTGAAGCGCTCTGAGATGATTGCTTTTAAGGGCGCTATACAAAATAAAGTTTAATATTATTATTATTGTATAAATCTGGCTCTATATATTGACATGATTAAATGGCTACTGAAAACACTGGTGGCAAGTGTGACGAGCTGTTTTTGTGTGATGGATCCTTGTGATGTTAAAAGCTTTGTGATCACTGGTTACATTTACTAAATGTGGAAAGAGAAATATATAAAAGAAATATATTTGAACACTAGACTAGTCATTAACTGTAACAGCACATGCATGTTACCTTGATTTTTCTTTATATAGAGTGATATATAAAATGCTTATAGTTCCTAAATACAACAACATTTAAATAAATCTATCGATACAGTTTGAAAGTTCAAAATAAGACATCATCTGCTTGAATGTCTGTATTGAGGAGTGGTTAAAGCCCACCCCACCGCCCCTAAGAAAATCATTAAGGAGAGCCCTCTAGCGATACGGAACAAGGGGCCGAAGGGAGCTGAAACAATATTATATGATAATGGAGGAACTCCAATGAGAAGCATACGATTATACACAAAAACTGCACAGTTAAATTGTCATTGTGTTGGATAATCTTACAACTATTTAAATAACAGAGACCGCAAGTAACCTAAAAATCTTCCCAAACAATTTTCATCTCCCAACTTTGTAAATAAAATATTGAAGGATGCATTCCTAGATTACTCTGCAAATATAAAAACTTTCAGAAAGACTACAAACATTCCTGTTTATTCCCTGGTGAAAAACCGTCTACATGAGGAGAGACATACTAAATAATATAGTAAGAGCAAGACTTCGACAAGATTATCCTAATGTATTACAACATGAGATATAACATTTTTGCGCTTGTTATAATAAAATATAGACTCTTGAGCTATACCTCGATTTGAAGCCATTCATACAATTCAAGGAATTGATATTTCAACTGGCTCTTAAGCAGATCAAAGAGATAATCTTCCTCTCTTTTTTATGAAAGAAACCCTATACTTGCTCCCATCTCTGCTCTATATGCTAATTTTCTCAAAATTAAAAATGAACTACAATTCCATGTGATGATTTAGATGGTGAAAAAATCATCAAGAACAAATACCAGCTCATTCCATCATTTAGAGAAAAAATAAAAAACGAATACCGGTTAGGCACTGTCCCCCTCCCCCCAGCTCCAGCATTCCAATTTAACCACTGGTATTGAGTTTATTAAAGTTTATTTAAAAAAACAGCTATTTAAACTACTCGGATATGCCATTACAAATAATAATATATGAGCTCTGGAAAAACAAATATGAACTTTAAAGTCTAGAGATTTGGAGACAGAAGGCCTTCGTTCTGAATCCTTGTATGTTTGTCCAAAGACTTAAAAGGGAAACCTTGAACTAAACACTGCCCTTGATTGTTTGCCTGTCCCCTCCAGCTTGAAAACTGTTAAAGACAAGACATCACTTTGAATAAGAAATAGAACCTCAGTGGACCTAGCTAACTAAATAAATACATGAATTGCTGTAAAGAATGCAATCTTCCATTCTGTGACAATTATATAATGTACATTAGATTGTGCTATTAAAATGTAATAGTTATCTAGACAAACTGTTTGGTAAAATCAGTGCAGTGTGTTCTTCATTTAAAAGGGTTTACCAAGGGATGTATGGGCAGTTTTAATATATCGATTGGCCCAAAGGCAATAACTAAAGGCTTATATCTGTAAAAGTTAATAAAATCCCAACATGTAGCAGAAATATTACAGCATACATTACAGCATTGATTTGAATTTCTAAGATCCAATCTTCAGAATGCAGAGAGCGTGGTGACATAGTTTGGAGAGATGTAAGCAAAGCCATACAAAAGATTGTAACAGTCTGTCTGTGTGTGTGAAAACGGTCACATTAAATCTAATCTCTGAATGGCATGGAACAAAGTGGTCACAAACAATGGCAATAGACCCGAACAATGGGCTGGACCGGGGCGGTTCAACATATGACATCAACAGAGGAGCCTGGTAAATCTCTCAGAGTCAGATGTTTTTTTTCCACTCAGAAATTTATCTGCTTGGTTGCCTTTGAAAGTGATCCTGCTGAGCAAGGCCTGCAAGGGTTTAGTTCATTTACACACTAGATCAGCTCCAGGAGAAAACACTGCATTGATAACAACAACGACGGGAATGGTGACCTAATATTATATCACAATACAGCGGATGGGAGAAAAGGAAAGATAAAAGTAAAAAAGAATACTACAGAAATAACTGCATGAGTAAATGCATCTCAAAAATACACCTTCATTACCATGCTTTCTGTTTTGATTTTCTGCATGATATCTCGTCGGTTTTGAAGGTTAACACAAGTAACACATCCAATAACTGTGGAAACAAGCATGAATTATGCATGGAATTCCTTAGCATATTGTTAATGCATCCTTAGAGAATATAAAACATACCACTGGTTACCTCCCCTTACCTTTCAATCAGTGGGAAAGCCACCAGTCAAAGCAAAGTGAATCTGGGAAAATAAAACCTCTCCATGAAGTTGTAGCTATGCTTTGAGTTTGACCTTTTCTCTGCCTCTTTCTCACTCAGCTTTACGGGGTGGTGGAGTTGATGTGGGTCACTCAGCTTTCCTGACTATTCATCAGCTATGCTTTTCAAAAAAAAATTATATATATATATATATGTACACACTACCAGTCATAAGTTTTAGAACACCCCCATTTTTCCAGTTTTTATTGAAATTTAAGCAGTTCAAGTCCAGTGAATAACCTGAAATGGTACAAAGGTAAGCGGTAAACTGCCAGAGGTTAAAAAAAAGTTTAGGTTACCAAAAACTGAAAAATAATTTACATTTCAGAGTTAACAACTTACAGCTGTTCTGCAGCATTGGAAGTAAATTAAGCCTTTAAAGTTGATGCTATCAATTCCTACAGGTGTCCCAACTTTTGTTGATTACTTACAAACACACCATCAAAAGGCACTTGGAAACTGGAGGATACTCTGACAGGAAGAGGTCTGGCAGACCCAAAGCCACAACAGAATCAGAAGACAAGTTTCTGAGAGTCAACAGCTTGCATGATAGGTGGCTCACAGGACTACAGCTTCAAGCACAGCTTAACACTGGTCAAAGTAAGCAAGTCTCAGTTTCAACTGTGAAGAGAAGACTTCGAGCTGCAGGTTTGACAGGTCGAGTGGCCGTAAGAAAGCCATTGCTAAGATGGCAAAATAAGAAAAAGAGGCTTGCCTGGGCCATGAAGCACCACCAGTGGACTACTGAAGACTGGAAGAAGGTCTTATGGACTGATGAATCAAAATTTGAAATCTTCGGTTCATCACGCAGGGTTTTTGTACACCGTCGAGTAGGCAAAAGGATGGTTCCTTGGTGTGTGACACCAACTGTCAAACATGGAGGAGGAAGCGTGATGGTCTGGAGCTCTTTTGCTGGATTCAGAGTCAACAACTTGCACAGAGTGAGTGGCACCCTGAACCAAAATGGCTACCACAGCATTTTGCAGCGCCATGCAATACCCTCTGGTATACATCTAGTTGGTCAGGGGTTCATCCTACAGCAAGATAATGACCCAAAACATACCTCCAGGCTATGTCAGAACTACCTTAGAAGAAAAGAACAAGACGGTAGGCTTCAAATCATGGAATGGCCAGCACAGTCTCCAGACTTAAACCCCATCGAGCTGGTTTGGGATGAACTGGACAGAAGGGTGAAAGCAAAGCAACCTACAAGTGCAACACATTTGTGGGAACTTCTGCACCAGTGTTGGGAAGAACTTTCCGAACAATATTTGATTTCCATTGTAGAAAGAATGCCACGAGTGTGTTCGGCTGTTATATCTGCAAAAGGTGGCTACTTCCATGAGTCAAAAATTTTGATTACATTTTGTTAAACAAAACGATTCCATGATTTCTTTTTTTTTTTATCTCCAATTGTTTGTTTGTTCTATGCTTCAGAGTAGATTGAGACATTAAACTGCGTAAATTTCAATAAAAATTGGAAAAATGGAGGTGTTCTAAAACTTTTGACCGATAGTGTGTGTGTGTGTGTGTGTGTGTGTGTGTGTGTGTGTGTGTGTGTGTGTGTATATATATATATATATATATATATATATATATATATATATATATATATATATATTTCTTTAAGTAGGTTTGTAAGAGACAGTACCGGGGCACTGTGAAAGGGAGAGGCTAAGTGCCAAATCATTACACAGTTTTAACTTTTCACATTTCTGCTGTCTAATACTTTACATTCTGAATTTCTATTGGTGTTTAACTCCCAATTTCTTAATTGAAGAAATAATAATTATTGCAAGTCTCTCAAAATTTAGTAATCAGGTGTCTTTTAAAAAGCAAGTTCGTTTGTCATACATACAAAATGTTTGACAATGTGACCTCATTCACTGGTCTGCAAGGCCACACATTTCCAAGAGCTCAGTGCAGGGATTATCTTACTGCACAGCGTCAGATAATGTGTGTCTAAGCTAAGCACACAGTGAAATCATTTAACTGCTTGCCAATCAAACAGCAGCTGTGTGTACTTGTAGGAAATCATTAGATGATTTGGCCACAGGATTTTATAAACGTTGGCATTAAGTTGACATTATGACTGTTGCCCGTGTGGTGGTAACCAGATTGATGCGTCTTATAAAAGATTACCATGGCACAGTCATTTTGTTGTTCCCCATGGTTTTCTTATGACAAAAGTTTGATAAAGTAGTGGAACTAAATATTGGTAATTTATCACATACAAGTTTCTATTTATTGTTTAGGTAAAACGTAAAAAAGAAAATGGTCACAAGCAACCTAGTTCTTACCAGCTTCTACTGTAATCATTACTGTCAGTGCCCATGTCCCCACACCTCCCCAGCTATTCAATTTAAGAACTTTGTCAGCATTAAACATATTAAATATTACACATTTTGATTGTCATATGATTCAGTGACAACAAATATTCTTAGTGTTTCTTAGCCCTATTATTAATTACACTTTTCAGACTACAATCTATATTTTATCCATATTAGTGGTTTCTGCCAGCTGCCGAGGTGCAAAGCATCTCTTGGAGCCCGGTAAGTGTTTGTTAGAGAATGACATCCTGATCTCTGCTAACAGAGAACGGTGATTCTAGAATCGCTTGGGTAGACAATAACAGTTTCAATGGAGAGTCTTTTATCTCTGGGTAATTCAATTAATTGTAAAAAATCTCCATATACTTTCCATGCCATGCACACTCATTTCATTTTAAGACATTCTCCTGCATGACCTAAAGTTAAACAAATCTGTTTGCAGGCTGTGTTTTCAGATAGTCATTCACCTCGAGAGTGAAATTGTCCTTACTCCTTTAGGGCCATCTTTCTTGTTAGTAACCAACCAGCTGCCTCCCTTAATTAGCGACAAGATGCAGACACTGCTGAGGGGACTTTTGCCTAAGAAAAGGCAAGCAAACTGAGAACTGTTTTTACCTAGTGTAGTACCCTGTTTTAAAATGGAAATACATGTTTATGATATTATGTTTCTTTCCAAACTGCAGATATGAGACCAATATAGTGAATGGAAGTGCACCACTGGTAAGATGTATGGAAGTATTTTGTTAGCTGCAACCATTGTATTTCTGTTGGGATATTGGTAATGTGTACAGATACACACACAGGTTTTTACTGTATCTGATTAACCTGCTGGCATAACAAACATCATTTCTGGTATTTGTCTCTAAGTTCTAAGTTATCTAGACCTGACCATCCTTTTAATTATAAGAACATAAGAAAGTTTACAAACGAGAGGAGGCCAAGGAAAGGTCCATTGGCATGTAGATTGTCTTTAGTGAAACCAATAGAAAACGGAATGTTCTTTACAAAAACTAAAAAAAGAAAACTAGACAGCTTGAGACTGAGTGTCATGCTTCACAGATCAATACAATGCGCTAGAAAGAATATCATGAACAGTGGATAACCAGGAATATGGGGATGTTTTGGGGCAACCTTAACATACTTATAATTAACTGTAAATTGTACAGCGGTATCGGCGTTATGCTTCAGTGCGAGAGGTTCGGGTTCGCGCCCGCCCTCCGCCTTTGTGTGGATTGCCTCACCCTGTGTAATGCGCCTGCCTGCGGGAACCGAGATCGCTACAATATATGCAAAATGAAATGTGGACAATACGTTAAGTAACACACAAATGCGATACAAATAAATAAAATGGATCAAAATTCAAGAGACAAAAATAGTGACAAGCGCCTCGTTTTCACTTCTAGATAAAAAGAAAACCGCCAATGCCCAAATCACCGAAACAAAAAGGAAAACACAGTACAGCTCATCAACACGTCTCTAGCAACAAATTCGTATATACGCTCTAAAAAAAAAGCTATACCACCAATCTAATTACATTATCAGCCCGCGACTCTTTAATATTTCCCGCGGCTGTTTTTAAAGTAGCCCAATTCTGCGGGAAAACCGCGGACATGGCAACCCTGCTTGAGGTCCCAGTCAAGGCGGAGAACTACAGGGAGAGGCGGACACGGGCAGAGCTTTTCAACAAAGAAAGGGGGCGGGTATTTTCGAGGAAGTGTGTAAGGTTTTATAATAATAATAATAAACGGTTTACTGTTCCAGCTTTGGTGTTGATTTCAAACAATGGCTAAATATCTATTCGCAGTTTCGAGTTACTGGGGTAACTGTGTAAAAGGTGATGCTAGTCATAATTTCTGGGATTTATGGAACAGAACAGATGGTAAGCATTTTGGAAAAGTACTTCAGTCGGAACCTGTTAATGTAGGCATCAAACCTTGTATTACTCTGCTGATAATTTAGTTATAACAAGCAGCTAAGATTTAAATAGTTGAAGTGTTGTGCGAGATATTACTAGCGTTGAAAACATTTTTCATATGTGATGCTGTTACGTCAATATAAATCTAATCAATATATTAAAGATTTGGGGGCTCGGTAAGTAAGTTGATCTTATGAGACTGTATTAATGTGAATGTGTATGTATATAATGCAGTTCAAGTTATGCCACTAGAGGTCAGTAGCGCCCTACATACTTACCCTCTACCTAGGATACCCTGGGGTCAAGGAAGTCCTTAGAGAACGCTAATGTGTAGGTTTCAACAGAGATGGCTCTAGTAAAGACACTGTTATTTAAGTTATACTCTTGCATCTTGGATCTCGGGTTATTACATACGGCGACGAGGAAATCGGACAACTTGTCTTAGGTCGTTGAAAACGGAGACAACGAAGGAGAAAAGACAAGTGTAGCTGCATAGCTTCGGCCCAACCTGCTAACGTTAGCGGGAGCGCTCACAGACAACGGAACATGGCTGCCACTGTAGGAACAACCGTGCGGTTTGATAGTCAACAACAGACATGGGAGGAATATTGAGAAGTGCTGTCGCAATTTTTTTGAGGCAAATGAGATTGACAACGTCAATAAAAAGAGGGCGATTCTCTTAATTTCGGTAGGAAGCCAAACATATAGTCTGATGAGAAATTTGTCAAGCCCAGATAAGCCAGGGAACAAATCGTTTGACACTTTAGTTGAACTGTTGAAATAGCACTACAACCCAAAGCCCAGCGAAATAGTTCAACGCTTTAAATTTAACTCGAGAAACAAACAGGCGAATGAGAGTGTGACTGAATATGTAGCAGTGCTACGAGAACTGGCTCAACATTGCAACTATGGAGACAGGCTAAAGGAAATGTTACGGGACAGGCTAGTCTGTGGTGTAGACGATGATCGTACTCAGTTCAGGCTGGTAGCAGAAACCGAGTTAACATTTTAAAAAGCACTGAAACTTGCTCAGGCATTGGAGACAGCGAACAAAGACGTTCAGGATTTACAATGGCAAAGCAAAGGAAGCAATGGTGCTAACTGGAAACATGCTGGCCAGGCTACAGTGCAAAAGCTAAAAACGTGGAGGGAACCACGAACTGGTGGAACTATGAGGGCATGTTATAGATGCGGTGGTGAGCACATGGCGAATGACTGTCGTTTTCTTAAGGAAATGTGTCACAGATGCGGAAAAAAGGGGCACATCAGGAAAGCGTGCAGGGCGAACTCACCTGTGGAGAAAACCAAACCTAGAGGGGGAAGAAAACAAAAGCAGGGAAAAGTGGAAAAAAAACATGGGGCTCATCACATTAGCGAAAATCCTGAAACAGGTGCAAGTGACGGTGAAGACGTGTTCATTATGAATAACGTAACAGAGACAAGCATTCCCAAGGTAGCGCCTATCACATTACAGTTAAAAGTGAACAAGTCGGATGTGCAATTTGAGGTTGACACGGGGTCCAGTGTTACAATTATGAATGAAACAGAGTACTCCAAACTAAGGAATGGGGCAAAAGTACCTGAGCTAAAGACATGCATCTCAGAACCTATACAGGCGAAAGAGTGAAAACATTGGGTACTGCAAACTTAACTGTACAGTACAGAGAGACTGTTAAACAGCTGCCAGTAGTAGTAATGTCTGGCAAAGGACCAAACCTACTGGGCCACGGTTGGATTAAGGAGTTGGAATTAAACTGGGGCACTGTAAACCAGATAGGTAGAGACAAAACAACACTCCAGGATGTGTTGAAGAAACATGAGAATGTATTCAAAGAGGAATTGGGGACATTGCGAGGCCCACCGGCTAAAATATATGTTGACAAAGGGGCAACACCAAGGTTCTTTAAGCCAAGACCTGTGCCTTATGCTATTAAACCGTAGGTGGAGGCTGAGCTGGACCGCCTCTTGAGAGACAAAATAATTGAACCAGTGAAATTCTCTGAGTGGGCAGCTCCCATAGTCCCAGTGCTAAAGCCTGATAACTCTGTGAGGATTTGCGGAGATTACAAACTTACTGTAAATCGGGTGTCCAAACTGGAACAGTATCCCATTCCCAGAATTGAAGATCTTTTTGCAAAGCTCTCAGGAGGGGCAAAATTCAGCAAATTGGACATGAGTGATGCCTATCAGCAGGTAATATTGGATGAGGAATCAAAAAAGTACGTAACTATAAACACACACAAAGGGTTATTTACTGTAAACCGTCTTCCATTCGGGGTTTTATCCAGTCCAGCTATCTTTCAGAGAATTATGGAAGGTTTGCTGCAGGGAATTCCCCATGTAGCCATTTACCTGGATGACATCATGGTGACGGGCAAGAATGATCAGGAGCACCTGCAGATGCTAAGCGAGGTACTTCAGAGAGTGGAGGAGGCAGGCCTACGGCTAAAGAGAAGTAAGTGTACCTTTCTGGGAAGTGAGGCTGAGTTTCTGGGTCACAAAGTGGATGCCACAGGACTACACCCACTTAAGAACAAGGTACAAGCTATCCAAAATGCACCTGCACCTACCAACATAGCAGAGCTTAAGGCTTATTTAGGACTATTGAACTATTATAACAGGTTTTTACCTAACCTGTCAACACTGTTGACTCCACTGCACAAATTGTTGAGAAAAGACACAAAATGGCAATGGAAAAAAGAGCAGGAGGCTGCTTTTGAGAAATCTAAAAAGCTAATGCAATCCAGAGATATACTTGTGCATTACGACAGTGAGAAAGAGCTGATTCTGTCCTGTGACGCCTCCCCCTACGGGATAGGTGCAGTACTTTCACACCTCATGCCGGATGGGTGGGAGAGACCCATAGGTTTTATGTCAAGAACACTCACGTCAGCGGAACGAAACTACTCTCAGCTTGATAAAGAGGGACTGGCTGTGATTTTCGGGGTGCAACGGTTTCACAAGTATCTCTATGGTAGAAAGTTCACCATATGCACAGATCATAAACCGCTTCTTTCACTCTTCAACGAAATGAAGGCTGTTCCACAGATGGTGTCACCGAGGATCCAGAGGTGGGCTGTGACACTGCGGGCGTATGAGTACGTGATAGTCTACAAGGCGGGTAAGGACCACGGCAACGCAGACGCCTTGAGTCGTGTGCCACTGCCGGACACTTCCCAATCCACAGGTCTGGAAGACAGGGTGCTGATGATGGAAGACATAGCGATGGTGACCGCAGAGGAGGTGAGAGTGTGGACAGGTAAAGATTCCATACTCTCTAGGGTGAGAGAGTACATTTTAAGGGGGTGGCCACAGCAGGGGGAAGGAACAGATTTTACACCTTATTCTGCTAGGAAGACAGAATTGAGTGTGCAAGATGGTTATGTCTTAAGGGGGACACGTGTCATCATCCCACAGCGAGGACAACAGGCTGTGTTGGAACAGCTGCATCAGTGCCATCCAGGGGTTTCGTGCATGAAGGCTCTGGCCAGAAGTTATTTCTGGTGGCCCAAACTAGATGAGGAGATAGAGACACAGGTAAAGGCATGTAGCAAGTGTCAGGAACACCGGAAAGCACCAGCCACAGCCCCGCTACATCCCTGGGAGTGGCCAGACAGACCCTGGAAGCGATTACACATAGATTATGCAGGACCATTTATGGGGCAGATGTTTTTGATACTCATAGATGCTCATTCCAAATGGATGGATGTTTACCCGGTAACTTCAGCAACATCAGCTGTTACAATTGACTGTTTGCAAAAAAGTTTTGGCAATCAGGGATTACCAGAAATGGTAGTTTCTGATAACGGCACCTGTTTTGTCAGCTCAGAGTTCAAGGAATTCATGAACAAAAATGGCATTGTCCATGTTACATCAGCCCCATTTCATGCGTCTTCCAACGGTCTCGCAGAACGAGCTGTTCAAATATTCAAGACGATGATGAAGAAAGCGGGAGCTATAGGTTAACACCTCAAACTACCACAGGACTCTCCCCAGCAGAGATGTTACTAGGGAGGAAACTTCGGTCTACGCTTGATTTAGTGCATCCCGATTTAAAGAGAAAAGTGGAACTTAAGCAGAATAAACAAAAGGAACACCACGACAAGCACACAAAGGGGAGGAGTTTTGGAGACGGAGACTCTGTGATGACGAGAAACTTCAGTTACGGTCCCAAGTGGATACCAGGAGTCATTGCAACAGTGACTGGTCCTGTATCTTTCAAGGTAATGCTGGGAGATGGCAGGATAGTAAGCAGACACATAGATCAGATCCTGTCTAGACAACAGGACAACACCACTGGGTAGGAGGATATTGTGCAGGACACACCTGCAGAGGTTCTACAACCACCAGCTAGAGTAACCATGCCAGATGAACTTGTTCCAAACAATGCGGACACTGTCTCAGAGCAGCTTGCTTTGAAACCAGAGGAACAAACTGGGAGTTCCCCAAAGGTGGGCAGGGACAATCAAAGCATGGCACAAGCTGTGCGTCGTTCCCAAAGAACTGTCAAAAAGCCTGGTTACCTGAAGGACTCTGACTTGTAAATAAAAAAAATTAAAAAAGTTTGAAATTCAATGTTTATGTACAGTTAAGGATGGACTATTGTGTGTAGTTGTTGTTACAGCAATAGTTCAGAGGCATCTAGTGTATTAGTGTTACATTTTGTTTATAACTGTGTTTAAACTATTTCCAAATTTTAGAGAAGCTGAAATCTTAAGGGGAGGAGAATGTAGTAATGTGAATGTGTATGTATATAATGCAGTTCAAGTTATGCCACTAGAGGTCAGTAGCGCCCTACATACTTACCCTCTACCTAGGATACCGTGGGGTCGAGGAAGTCCTTAGAGAACACTAATGTGTAGGTTTCAACAGAGATGGTTCTAGTAAAGACACTGTTATTTAAGTTATACTCTTGCATCTTGGATCTCGGGTTATTACAGAGACCATATGGATATATTGTGAATCAATAACTAACGTCCAACTTCCAAGGTATGGGATAGCTCTAAGGTTTTTATTGTCACTTTGGCAGTGTTTAGTCTAATGTCATTTTGAAAGTGAACGCAGACTCGTGATATTCAGAGTGGAGTCTTTTACTTTCAAAACACAATTTCGTTTCTACACAAGTATATTTATTAGACAGTAGCAATTCAATGTCAAATTCCAAGATTCATAAAAAATAAACAAAAAAAACAAAACAATTTTATTGTTGATTACTGTGGAAATCTAGTGCCTTTTCTGCCTAAGAAACTGCATCTTCTCTCTTTGATTTCCACTTTCCACCTTTCTCTATGTGTAAATGACCTTTTCCACCAACTTACTTTTAAGCTTGGTAAAACATATGCTAATAAGAACATATATGCGACAAACGCTATGGAATATGGTTTAAGTCGACTTTTAATAAGTTTGTACTCGCATGACGAGCTCGCACGCTAGAAGTGGCTTTATTTTTTACTCGCAGGGACATTTTATTCGACACTTGCATGAAAAACTGTAATGAGTGTATTCAGAGAGATACTGGGGGCGTTCAGGGAGATCATTTTGCGCAGATTCTGTGCAGAATCTGACCAATTTAGCCAATGGTCTTCTAAGAATGATCTCTCTGAACACACCCATTATAAGAACGAGATGGTAAACTTGGAATGGAACAGCATAACAGTCTCGCGTTTTGATTGGTCCATGTCTGTCACATGAATATGTCGTCTCACGAGTGGGAAAACTTGCAGGCATGTTTAACATTGTGATCAGAGAGAGTTAAGCTTTAGAAAGGAAAACCACAGCTTTAATGAATTTTCATGATTCTGTTTCAGTGCAGTGTAGTTTCTTCTTTGTAATAAAAATATATGTTTTTTTTAAACATTTACATTTTATTTTTGTTTCTTCATATATATAAAAAAAAGTTTTCTGGGGAGAGTAAAAAAATAATTAACTTTGATTCATGTACTAAGGGTTACTTTTAAATTAATTCACAACCCAGTCCTCCAGCACTTTTTAATGGTAAACTGAGCATGCATGACTTAGAAACTCGGCTGTCAGCTGAGCAGTATCCCAAAAACTGGGCTGAATTCAGAAAAGCAAAGCGGCATTATTTGAAAACTAGAGCGGCCCAGAGAATGAGAATGAGGTGAGAATGTTGTGTTTCCGGCAATGTCATGCACGTCTAATCGAATCAGATCCTCCACGTGGGGAGCGAGAGAGGAGCAGTACAAGTCAGTTAAACCCTGTGAGACCCAAGTATTGATCCAAATGAGAAAAAATATAACACCTATTAAAACTAATAGTAATAGACCTCTGATGTTGAAAATTGTGAGTTTTTGGAATTCTGAATATTTTGGCCAAAAGTTGAATTAAAAAAAAAAAAAAAAAAAAAAAAAAACTAATTTCTTTTCATACAGCATCCCTGAAACTAATAACACCTTATAACTTCTAACATTATGTCTAGAAGAGTACCTGAATCCTTTTTTGAGGTTTGAAGTTTAGGAGTGATACTGCAGGAAACAATTCTTTTGTTCTGTGAAGCACAGACCTTACATGCGACATGCAGTCATATTTGTTATGTGCACTAGTCGGGCCAGTGTCCAATGTTGTCCCAGCGGACACCCAAGGGAGGACCTGTGCGGGGCTTCTTTGTTGGTTATAGAGATGCTGGTGGGCTCACCTCACTCAGTGATGGCCTATCTCTCTTCACAGTGTTCACCATGATGAAGGCGAATGCGACTTAAGCATGAAGCATCCCCTGTTCACTGTTTCCTTCTTAGGGATCTGATGAGCTCTGCATCAGCCATGCATTCATAACCGACAGGATGATGGTGTGCCAGAAGATGTACATGTACCAACATTTGGATTTCATGTGGTATTTCTATTGGGCAGTGTATGAATCCAGCAAATCATTGCCACCCATGAATGTATTGCAGCTGCTTACAACTGAGGGCCTGTCAATGTTGCCTTCATCATCATCATCATCATCATCATCATCATCATCATCATCATCATCCTCATCCTCATCCTCATCATCATCATCATCCGGATTTGGTAGATAGTCCTTATCGCTATCGTTGCTGTCATTCTTACCATCTGACTCAAAGTCACTGTCATCACCATTATGGATAGCTTCTAGTATATCTATCACTGAGTACAACTGTTTCTTCTAAGTGTTGGACATCCTGAAATAATAACTGTCTGCACTTGGAATTACTCACAACATATCTACAGTGTTCACCTTTCAGCATGACAACGACCCAAACCACACAGCTAGAGCTACACTGGAGTGACTAAGGAACAAAAAGGTAGATGTCCTTGAGTGGCCCAGTCAGAGCCCCGACCTAAATCCAATCAAAAATTTGTGGCATCGCTTGAAGATTGCTGTCCATCAACGTTCCCCAAGGAACTTGACAGAGCTTGAACAGTTTTTTAAAGAAGAATGGTCAAATATTGCCAAATCTAGGTGTGCAAAGTTGGTAGAGACCTATCCCAACAGACTCACAGCTGTAATTGCTGCCAGAGGTGCTTCCACCAAGTATCACCTTGGGGTGGAGATTTATCCAATTATGATCTTTCAGTCTTGTATTTTTAATATGTAATTTTTTTCTCAATAAAAACTTTATTCCCCTTAACGGTGTGGAGTATGGTGTGTAAATAAGTGGGGAAATAAAATCCTCATTTAAATGTATGAAACTCTGAGGCACTGAGTTATAATTGAACATTTAGTTTGTTTAACTTCATTTTAAAGCTGAAGGAACCCAGAGGCACTTTGTCGCTTGCAATTTGGTTTCAAGAGACTGGGTTTCAAGCCACTTCATGAAGCACCAATGGAAACTTGAGAAGACTAGTGGTGCCAAATCAGCCAATCAAAGGCCCACTTTTAAAATGGATGAAAACAATTACTGAATTAAAAGATGAACAAATTCCGACATCTCAGTTTGTGTTATTATTACATACATGTGAAATGATACAAAATAATGCTGACAGTTCTCTCATTTACTGATTGCAGGGGGGGTTGTTTACTGATTCATTTATTTTCAATTAATATCTTTAGCAAAAAGTGACGCATTCAATAAAATTTGTGTGATTGTTAGGCAAATCAGTGCATTTTTGGCAGTGACACGATAAAAAAAAAAAAAATACAAACACGTGATTGGTTTATATTTGGGTATTTGGGGAAATATTGCTTTATATTGGTTTCTGCTTGGATTAGTATGCCGTGATTAATATATACTAGGACAGGACATTTTTTTCAGCCACTTTCTACTATTTAACTGAACTATTAAAGGTGATAAAATGTGTTAAATATGTTGTATTTTGGCAGTGTGCAATAAATGAAGCCCACTGCTTCACCCACAAGCTTTCTCACATTTTCACCGATAATCAACCTTTCTGAGTTTTGTTTAGAAGCTGTCCTGATTACAGAAACAGGAATTTCCTTCTGAAGTAGTTATTAAGTCTGGTAAATAGTAATCCAGGTAGACAAACCCTTTAAGTTTCTCCAAGTAGCTGTACAGTATTTCTAAATTCCCCCTTTAACATGCTGTAAGCTGACGGGTATGACTTAAATGGAAAAGGACCTGTTAAAAAACGTGTTAATTGCTCGATGAAATTTCCTGCTTGTTTCATTATTTTCAAATCTACGCAGTTTTTCGGTACCATTCAATGATTATCAAACAGCATCTTCTGACAATCTGAATTAGATTGTATTTCATTATTACTAAAAACAACATAAAATGCGTACTTAAAGAAATAATAAATGTTCTGAAAATATTTTTACAACATGAGTTTCACAAATTGTTGTATTATTCACTAACATTCGTTTCTTAGAGGGTACCTGTGGTGAACTGAAAATGAATATAGACTTATTTCAATTGTAAATCTCGAAAAACTACTCACTTCTAAATCTTTTGTAGTCATTTTTGTATTACTTTAGTATAAATACATGTTAATTTGGATTCATATGTTGTTTTTTTCTGACTTTATGTGAACAAAAGCTCCCATTTTCTCATTGGAAATAGTGATATTTCAAAATATCACTGTCCTGGTCACAAAGGCAAAGTCTGTGGGGAATAATAGCCATGTTCTATACTTTTGAGGCATAAGCAATTAGGAAATAACACTTACTACCCAGGAACAAAAATTGTGTTACATAGTGTTATGAGCCATATCTGTTCACCGGACTGCTTTAAAAGGAAAAACTAAATAAAAGTCTTGGGTCTTGCCATGGCACACAACCTTGTTCTGTGATAATTATACATAAGTAAATTAAGTCAGAGATGGCTCAAATACTCACCCATGATCAGATGCGTCACAGTCTCTTATGTCCGATAGGAATGCATAGACAGAGTCATGTATTTATTTCCAGTCTTTTGGATAGTTTCCGAGTCGTGTCTGGTGTGGATTGACATTCGGTGACTTCGCTCCCGTCCAGTGTGGATGCAACTTTAGCTGTACTTGGCAGAAGACCCACCCTCATGACATTAGCCACTGCTAAACGTTTATAAGGGATCCTCAGGAAAATTCATATGTCATTGCTTGATAAAGTTTTAAAAATTGTAAACAAAATTTTTTTTTAAAAAGTCACAAAACAAAAACAAGAATCGTTGGTCATCTTCCTATTCTTTTATTTAATACTACTGACCTCTTTCCTACCAAAAACAGGTCACCTTACCAAGGCTACAACCAAAAATGGTTCTGTTCACCCTATAATCATTAAACCCATGTGACCAATGGGAGTGGATTTGTAAAGAACAAAACTTTCTTCGCAAAAGACTTCACATGAAAACTGGTGCATAAAAGGTGCAAGATTCTGTGTAAATGGTCAGATTAATTTATTATACAAATTGAATTGCTGTAATAAAATATAATCAGTACCAGTCTGTT
This sequence comes from Polyodon spathula, assembly GCF_017654505.1. NCBI lineage: Eukaryota > Metazoa > Chordata > Actinopteri > Acipenseriformes > Polyodontidae > Polyodon > Polyodon spathula. Next base: position 37,326,395 of record NC_054541.1, read on the forward strand.
GTAAGTTATTAAGGATTCTAAAAGATACATATTAGTTACGTTAACTGGGTATATAACCAACTAGGACCATAGCACTGTCCTAATATAAATTTATATTCTGTTTTTACAATCAAATGACATTTCTATGCAGCCTTTCATGCCAGGCCACCCAAGGTCCTGTACATAAAATAAAGAAAAGCGATACAATGGTATTTGCTGGTATATTCCTGATGTTACAAGGGGTGGTGTTCATTCTAAAACTCTTAACTTTAACATTGAATGTTACACTGTCCTGGATCCTGTTTTTACCTGTTTGGACAGTTGCTGTATCTTAAAAAGGAAGCATTCTAATGTAATTCTTACTTTTGTGGCTTCAGTAATTCTTAAAGTAACTCTTACTTTTGCGGCTTCGGTAAAATAGGCAGTCACATATAAGAGGAGGTGTCCCGCTTTGGCTGGCTTTTTTACATCAGCACGTGTTGTACTGTTTTTAGCCATGTTTCTGCATTATTAAAGGCAGGAAATGTCTTCACAACAGAAGCAGATAATTTACTGCTTGTGAAACAGTACTAAGTAGCTGATTTGTAGAGCAATATAAGTCCCTTTATTGTCCAAATTTGATGTAAGCCTGTGCTTGGTTTTAAACAGTTGAGTACAACAAAAGATATTTTGGATTTTTTTCCATGTTAATGTTTTGTGCATAATACAGTGTTTCCCCTTTGTAAGGCTGTAGTCAGAAGCCACATAGTTAACAGGCTCTGTTATTTGTTTTCCTCCTTTTATTGAGACTATAAGAGCTATGTAGGCTGTTGTTGCCCATCATTTGGTTCTAAAGTTTCATTTCTGTGTGCTGAACCTGTACTCTATACATAACATTTCAAAATACTAAAATAAACTTAATATACTCTTAATATATACATCACAACCTCATGCTACTGCCCTATCTGATAACCTGGCCTTGCATGATATGCATTGGTGTAATATTTGCACCCTATAGCAACAATTCAGATGATGATTGCCAGAAGTATCAGCTGACCTAAAGCTGTAGTGTCTCAGAAATATTGTTCAGTTTTACAAAAGAAAAAAAAAAACTACAGTTGCTTTGTTTAATTCTTGTTTCCCAACTAAATGTTATGTGCACTGTATTTTATCAGAATGCAGGCCTGTTTGTCTTAGTTGCAGGGACACATCATCCGCACGGAAACTTACAACTTTGTTACTCAAAATACAGCATGCCTCTGCTACAACTTTCCCTGCAGCACTGGGAGGTTGTAATGTTTTACCATATCAATGCTATTTTCTGACTACACTGGACATTGTCTAACAATATGAGGATGGCTTGTCTATCACATTGCACAGTGGTCTTATTAAGTTTTTGAAAGCCCTATTCCCTTCACTACAATTGTAAAGTATTCAAATCTATATGCTTTATTTTGCAGAACCCTATTTTAGTACAATTATGCAGAAAGCCATCATTACTAGTGGAATCAGAACCCAGAGGATTTCTAAAAATCATTACAAGAATGAATCTAAAGCAGCCTCCATGCTTCAACAGAACGGCCCCAAGCCTTTTCTGCTGCTACTTCCCTGGCTGCGCTCTCAGCCAAATGCTATGGTATCGTGAGATCTATTTCAGGCACGGGTTTAACGTTCTTACCTTGGAGAGTGAGACTAGTCACTTCCTGTGGCACACGTGGGGGTTGGACTATGGCGCCCAGGTGCTGGAGTTGCTGCAGAGTGACAGCTTTGTGTCCCACTCACTCCTCCATTAGAGGATACACCTTCGCCCAGTTAATGGTGCAGCAATGACTAGTTTAATGAAAATGTTATAGTAAATGTTATAGAAAAGTGACATACAGACACCTCCATATATCGCCAGAATCCTAAATTATCAAGTAAGTATGACATACAGATGGACAGAATCTGATATTCTCAATAACTTATGATAAATAATGTTAATATCAAGTTTCATGACAATTAGTTGAGCAGATCCAGATATATGGAAAATTGTGACATGCAGTTGGACAGGTTTCTAGACAGGGAGATAAATCAACCTTCAAATCGGTTTATGAGACTCTAAATTCCTTGCTTGAACACAATGTACCTATTTGTTGCTGTTGAGACTTAGCGGTGCCAAGTCACAAGGTTTTACAAGTCAGATTATAGGGTAATTGTTAAAGGAACAGCAGTTCTTACAGAAATAAAGCAGTACCAATTATTTTGGTTTGTATGTTTTGTGAAAAGACCTTTTTCCACCAGGAGTCAGCAAGATGTTCTTCCCAAGTTTGCAAGGCTTAGTGCTGTGGAGCACTCTGCTTTTTTCTTGAAGGCTATACAGTGGATTACTACAATGCAGCCATTGAGGTATTTTGGAATAACCCGCTCCAGGCCCCTGGCTTCTTCTTCCACAGTGAGAATGATCTACTTAGTAACCACAAAGAGCTAGGGAGATTGCAGAAAAGGTGGCAGCAGTAGGGGATTACAGTTGTGTACAAAGCCTGGAAAGATTTGTGCCAAGCAGGGAACCTTTGACAACACCCACAGTCCCTCAACATGTCTCCTAAAGGCAAATCCTCTACTGGTCTCAAGGATCCCACTCCAGAAGCAGGTAACCTAGAAGCAATACCTTTCCAAAGAGAATAATGAATCTTGAACAAGAAATACATTTCAATCTTAAGGAACTCCCACACCAACAAAATCCCTTTATATACCATTGTATAGTACTCTCATAGAATAACTTGACCAGCCACTTTGTCTTAACCCCTAGGGCTGTCAAAGCCAACATTAACCAGGCAATGCCAAATAAATATTATAAAACCACTAGTGCTGATTGTAACAGGCCCAGTTTGTTTGTACTTGTGTCAAAGTGGCTGTTGATTATGAACAGGTCCATGCAGTGCAGGAATAATCACAGGCAGACAATTCAGTTTAGAAAAAGGGGTGCTTTATTTTATAAATCCAGGTCTGATGACTTCAAACAATAATCCCAGCAATACACAGCAATGTCTACTGCATTGTTTAATAATAACAGGTTGCAGTCCAAAATAATAAACAGTTAGTACATCCACAATATACAATACACGGTCACCAAATCCAGGTGCGTGCTGTAGTGCTCCGGTTTTGTGCTGGCCCGTGGCGACAGCTTCGGATTCGTGCTTAGCCGTCTAGTGATATACAAACACATAAAGTTATTTAAACAGACACGAACAAACAAAGAAAACACAAATATTTATCATACGCTTTTCTCTGTGTCTAACACGGTCCTTCCAGTTTCTAACACAAACTGAGTGAAGGAAGAGTTACGCTTCTCCGGCCCCTTTCTGCTATCATACATGACCCCTTGGTAAATAATTGCAGCTGCCTCTATTGCCTGCAGCTGCTACCTCGTTTACCTTCCGAGTTAATAGTTCCTGCAACGGAGTCTACTTCTTCCAGGCTGACCGACTTCCAGATCCAGGAAATGAACCATCAGACCAGCCTGTCCAAAGACTTCCCCTTTCTCTACTTAGCGCCCTGACAGGTCAGGGGGGAGATTTACAGCCAGAACTCATTATCTTTCTGTTACAGTACTTTATTGCTATTCGTGAAAAAAAATGAAATCCAGACTGTAGAGCAAGAACAAATTAACAATAGCAATTAACAATAACAAATAAAAAAGGGAAACCAAAATGTTAAGATAAATGAAGTGTAGTATGGTGCTGTGACAAAGTGCCCGCCCCTGTGTATATTATCTGTTATGTGTTGCATGTGGTGTGTTTAAATGTTTGTGTATAAACTTTGGTACACGGGATATAAACGGGTCTGTGTAACACGAGTGTTTAAAATGTATATGTGTATTTAGGCACGAGGATTGCACAGCACTTCACGTGCAAAGGAAAAGTAGTAATATGTGAGCACAGGGAATTGCACTTTATTAATTCACGTGCAGTTGTACCGAGACTCCAATTGAATGATTGATTACCAGTCAAGTCTCGGTACAGCTGCATAAAAGGAGCATGTTTTCACATACACGGGGTTGTGTGTTCGGGAGTGAGAGAGAGAGAGAGAGAGAGAGAGAGAGAGAGAGAGAGAGAGAGAGAGAGAGAGAGATTGTTTGGTCAATTGTCAATTGTTTTGGTTTAGCGTTCGTCCACTCTGTGTTTTGTCAGTGTATTCGTTTTGTTTGTCTATTTATTTTGGCCTCATGTGCCGTGTCCTGTTTTTGTATTGTTACAAACCTTTTATTTTCTGCCTGTTGTATTATTAAACTGCGCATCAGTGCCTTCACCATTTCAACAGCTGTGTACAGAGTCAATTCCTGTTTCTGTTCTGTCGTCACCCACTTTGGCCGTCCTTGTGACAGGTGCATAAACTAAATATTCCAGACTTGTGGGTTTTAGCAAGGAATGACACTGAGACAAATGAAATGTTATTTATTGTCTATCCCAACAATTATGTTCCCAAACAACAATCAATACCACAATAAACAATGATATTTAACAACAATACAAGGCAAACACAATCTCTGTGGCAGGGAGCTGCAGGCACTCAGGACAGGAACTTTTTCGCTGGAACTACTCAGTGTCAAAGGTGGACACAGGATGGTTGTGCTGGTTGTCACTCATTACAGTCCTTGCTCCACGTTCCTGAAAAGAATGTCTTACATTAGAAACTATTCTATTGTTTTCACACTTGTAAACACAGGCTGCGACGTGAAACATGTATCATGGTGTATAGGGCCTTGGTTTCATAAAGAATTGCAATTGTGAGTAGTAGGGGTTCTTTTTGCAAGCGTTTCATAAAACTGGTAGCAAGTGCTATAGCTGTTTTGCAATCTACGATGGGAAAATCATTAATTCGGCAACTGACTTTTAATGACAGGTAGCCTACAAGTAAATAAAAAATTACAACCATTATAAAATTTGTAGGCAAGAATAAAAATGTTGGCAAATAGGCCTACATGAACTTTAACTGACGAGTAAAAAAAAAGAAGTGAATGATTTTTGTGTTGAAGCGGTAGGCCTACAGCTATGGACATAATAAAGAAATGGATAATCTTTCCATTAGACAATATTAAAAGAAACAAAACGGAGAATGGAACAAAAAAAAAAAAATAGTTGAAGGAGATGGTCCTAAATGTAATATTAAAAACATAGCCATTAATGTTACTGAGGGCAGACTGAACATGAGCCAAATGCAAGGGAAGTGTAATGAGCACTGGTAAATTTGACTTATTTCTCTGTTTGTATCTATGTAAGATAGCAATTATGACACTGTATTCATATACACTAAGGTTGCATTGTTATTATTACTACTACTGTTGTTGTTGCTGTTATTATTCTTATTATTAGTTGATTTTATTTATGCAGCAGAACGCCTCAAGGCGAAGTTAACAAGGTTAACAAACAGTAAAATTAATTATTAAGGTCTAAACACACAACAGCATTTATTCACACGTAAGCCAAACGTCTGATTCTAGCAGTGCTTGTTCTTTATAAGCAGCACAATAAATATCTCGATTTGCAATACAGACAGAAAATAAGGGAGAATATGTGAGGAAATCGAAACTACAGTTAACACTTTTAATTTTAAAATAAATAAATTGCTTTACCTGTGAAAATGCGTTGTATTATTAAATACAAACGGGTTAAAGAGGGTCGGTTTGCGTCGCTGTGAAAACAAACAGCAGGTATGACATACCATCAGTAAAAACAGAAAAAATAGATACATATATAAAGTGTTCTATTGAAACAAAACACCTGTTTGTATATTGTGTTTTCTATCAGCAGAATTACAACCAATGGGTTGAACTGAAGTAACTGCATTTGCTTTCAGTAAACACTGCAGCTCAGAAACGACATAAAACTGTAGTATGAAGTTTATTATTGGCTAACTCTGCTTTAATTTTATTATTTATTATTTTACAAACCGGTATTTTTTACGCAGGTCAGTGGTATTTCATTACAGTGAACTCGCATTATAGGCCTATTGAGGACAGTGCGGCTGGAAGAGTCACTCAACAACCGGGGTACAGCGAAGCTTAGCCCTGAGGAGGAAATGTGTACTGTCAGGAAGAATAGACAATCATTCGTGGATGACTGCACAGGCATTCGCTCACATACAAAAGACAGATATAAAGAGCGGCCTACCACACATGCGGGGAGGCCTCTGAAAGACAGAAAGGCAAAAAGGCTCTGTCTTTTTTAAGTCATTGATTCCGGGAAAGCGGCAAGCCAGCTTTCAGCATGAATGCTTGGGAAATACAACCACTTGAATTGTCTCGAGAAGCTCTTTTCTATCAACACACTAAGGTCAACGCAGAGGTCTTACCATACCGTCTTGAGAGGGAAAAAGAGGAAGAGCTTCCTTTGGGTGACAGTTTTTATTCCATCGATGGGCGAGACCGAGTGCGTCATCCCAGGAAGGGGCCTGTCGGCAGCTCTGGTATAGAGAACCCAGCAATAGCTACCCGAAGGGCAGGAATATCCCATACCTAATGTAGTGGTGGTCGTCTTCAAATTGAAAGGAAACCGCATTCAACCCTTTTCTCTCCTTCATCTGAACAACAATGCGGCAGCCTGCACCCGATTCATATTGCCTCCAAACTTAAGACTGTGGAAATCGCAACGTTTTTTGTCCAGAAATTGAACCTGTTCCGATTTTTTTCGCAGCGTTTTTTCACAGCGATTACGCTAAAGTGAGAAAGGCAGTATTCAATTCTATAAGTTCGATTTTTCAAAACGAAAAACGTTGTGAATAAGCTGTAGTGTTACTAGCCATTATAGTCTAAAAAGTGAGCGTCTTAAATGGCTGAAGTGAGCAGCAACAGAAGAGAATATATAGAGCAAGAAATAAATTAATAGATTAAAATGTAGTGATCAGTCATGAAGCTTTTATACTTGGATCATACACTCATACAATTTAAATAAATTATATGAACCAAACACACATACACACACACACACACACACAAGGATGCGAATGTTTCCAAAGATAACTGTTCAGACTGTTCTTAAATTCAATTACAAAATTGATTTATCAATTTAATTATATAAATATCTTTAAATTATAAAATATCATTACCTTGAGTGTCTTTCGTTTCGAATGGTAAAAAAAAAAAAAAAAACTACTATACTCTTATCCGTCTACCTCTAGTGGTCAAAACATTTGGCAGAATTTTGTGTTTACATACAGAACCAATCAGAGGACACAAACTGGGTTGTTGTCAGGAATCTGATTGTCATTGCATATTCAGTAGTATGTTGATTAGAGAAAAACGGAATCCAGTATATTAAGATGAGGAAAGATAGGCCTACTGTGCTTTACTTTGAGTGCACACCACATGCCACTACGGATCTTGGTGGTTTGTAAAATCTCTCTAATTATTACTGGGAAAGTATTCCCATAAATGTGACACAGGACCCATCTTTTAAAATAGTAGGCCTATGTTTCTTCTTGCTAAATATTTGACTTTTTTTCTGATCTTTTTTTCTTTTTATCAACATAAGGTTAAATGACGATTATGGTCGAAAAAATGGTCTGTTAATAATAAATCAATATACTAATACGTAAATAACACCAAAATACTGTATCTATCCGTATCTGTCTTCTGTATATGCTAATTTGGATAGGTCTCAATATGGAGCCCTGGGGAACACAAGAAGAAACCAAGTAGACCTGAAACCACCCAGAGAGACAAAATGCTTTCTCTCATGGAGATAAGAATTAAACCAGTCTCCAGCTGGGCAAGGAGAGTATTATGGTTCACTGTGTCATAAGCAGCACTAAGGTCCAGTAAGACCAAAATAGAGAGGGCCCCAGAATCAGAAGCCATTGGCAGATCATTGACAACCTTGCCCAGAACAAACAATCAGAACAACACAACAAGGTCCCCTTCAGTTGGCTAGTTCACTACAATATGATTGATCTTTTATGGAGATTTTTTTCACTACTACTACAGTACACATTTTAAATATAACATAACTATAAATTATTATTTTCACAGCATTTTGTCATCAGTTATCACTGTTTTATTTGGGAAATTGTGAATCATATCTGTTTATGTAAAAAGGTAGTTTAAGGCATAATAATTTATATTGGATAAATTAATGCCATGATTGGCTGAAAAAGATCACATGACCGTGCTTTTTGGTTCCTGGGTAGTAAGTGTTATTTCCTAATTGCTTATGCCTCAAAAGTATAGAAAATGACTATTATTCCCCACAAACTTTGCTTTTGTGACCAGGACAGTGATATTTTGAAATTTACCTATTTTCCAGAACATTCCAGATAAATTTAGTGCTGAGTAAACTTGAAGTAACTTCTAGAACTTTCTAGAACTTTCCTGTAATATAAATAGTAGTATAAATACAGGGGCCTTAAGCCCACCAGTTCAGTTTAGTATGTGGATACATATGTGCATTTTTCTGAGATGGCATCAAGAGGCTGCAGGCATCCGGCAGATGCATTTTGCTATGTCTGCGGCCAATTTATCAAGACAAGAGCGAAAAAGTACTCCATGGAAGCATCTGCTAAGATGTGTGAGGCCTACAAGGCATATTTCGGCATGCCTGTCGGGGATCATGACAAACCCTGGGCACCTCATTTCACCTGCGAGCACTGCAAAAAAACTCTGGAAGGTAAGATGGGCAATTGTTGCTCGGAATTTTATGTTATACAATTTGTTAAAATTTTTTAAATTGTAAAAGTTTTTAATTTTAAAATGTTTTACAGTTTTCAATGTTATTGAAAAAATATATATGAAAAATGTTGCGAGAATCTCTTACACATTAGTCATGGGTGAAATAAATGTATTTTTGTAGGATGGTACAGAGGGGAAAAGAGAGCTTGCTAACCCAAGAATTTGGCAGGAACCCACTGACCACTCAAGCAACTGCTACTTCTGCATGGTGGACCCTTCCAAACGTCGGACTGGCAAGAATGCACCTGCTATCACGTATCCGGACCTTCCTTCATCCATCGCCCCGGTGCCACACTGCCATGAGCTCCCCGTACCCACTCCTCCGGAGAGAGAGCAGCCGTCTTTAGAAGAGAGCAGCAAGTCAGAGAGCGAGGAAGACGTTGTAGATCCAGATGACAATTTCAGAGGTGGAGCTGAGGAGAGAAACCCATACTACCCCAACCAAAAAGACCTCAACGACTTGATTAGAGATCTTGGTCTCACCAAGTCCAATGCCGAGCTTTTGACGTCTAGGCTCAAGCAATGGAACTTGTTGGATGAAAATGTGCAAGTCGCAGATCAGAGGAAGCGTCACCAACCTTTTTCCAGCTTCTTCACCCGTCAAGTTGGGCTCTGCTTCTGCCACAATGTGACCAGTCTGTTCGAGGCAATTAGAATCTCCTGTAACCAGAATGAGTGGCGCCTCTTCATTGACAGCTCATCCAGGAGCCTCAAAGCCGTGCTGCTCCATAATGGTAACAAGTACCCGTCTCTTCCCCTGGCTCACTCGGTGCACCTCAAAGAGGATTACAACAGCATCAAGACCTTGCTGGACGCCTTGAAGTATGATGAGTATGGCTGGGAGGTCATAGGAGACTTCAAAATGGTAGCATTCCTGATGGGTCTCCAAGGCGGTTTTACCAAGTTTGCCTGCTATCTTTGCCTTTGGGACAGCAGGGACACCAAGGCACACTACCACAGGTGGGACTGGCCACAGTGGACCGAGTTCTCTGTGGGGAGGAACAACGTCAAGTGGGAGCTACTGGTGGACCCCCGGAAGGTGCTGATGCCACCATTGCACATCAAATTGGGCCTTATGAAACAATTTGTCAGAGCTCTAGATAAGGAGTCGGCAGCCTTCAAGTACCTTCAAGACTTCTTCCCTAAGCTGTCTGAGGCAAAGGTCAAAGCCGGTGTCTTCGTCGGACCACAGATAAAGAAGATCCTGGAGTGCAATGAATTCCCCAAGAAGCTCACTAGTAAGGAGAAAGTGGCTTGGAACAGCTTTGTCGCAGTAGTTCGGGGCTTCCTGGGCAATCACAAGGCCGAAAACTATGTGGAACTGGTTGTTCAGTCTTGAACAAAGAAGACTATGTGGCGACCTAATTCAAGCATTCTAAAATGCTAAAAGGTATTGACAGTGTCGACCGAAGGGACTTTTTCAGCCTGAAAAAAGAAACAAGAACCAGGGGTCACAAATGAAGATTAGACAAAGGGGCATTCAGAACAGAAAATAGGAGGCACTTTTTTACACAGAGAATTGTGAGGGTCTGGAATCAACTCCCCAGTAATGTTGTTGAAGCTGACTCCCTGGGATCCTTCAAGAAGCTGCTTAATGAGATTTTGGGATCAATAAGCTACTAACAACCAAACGAGCAAGATGGGACAAATGGCCTCCTCTCGTTTGTAAACTTTCTTATGTTCTTATGTTCTTATGAGACTCTGGTGAAGAACTATGGCACAATGGGCTGTAGGATGTCCCTCAAATCCATATCCTTGATGCTCATCTTGATAAATTCAAGGAGAACATGGGAGCATACTCGGAGGAGCAAGGCGAGCGCTTCCACCAGGATATGCTGGACTTTGAACGCCGCTACCAAGGACAGTATAACGAGAACATGATGGGAGACTACATTTGGGGGCTGATTCGTGAAAGTGATTTACAGTATAATCGTAACTCTCGAATAACTACTCACTTCTAAATCTTTTGTAGTCATTTTTGTATTACTTTAGTATAAATACATGTTAATTTGGATTCATATGTTGTTTTTTTCTGACTTTATGTGAACGAAAAGACACAAATTCGCCCGTTTTCTCATTAGAAATAGGTACATTTCAAAATATCACTGTCCTTCACAAAAGCAAAGTTTGGGGGGAATAATAGCCATTTTCTATACTTTTGAGGCATAAGCAATTAGGAAATAACACTTACTACCCAGGAACAAAAATTGTGTTACATAGTGTCATCAGTGGCTGGGTCAATAGCTTAAGAAAATATAATATTAATTCTCGCCGCTATAGTGGCAGGGTCAAGGCTATTTTGGTTCAAATCAGGGGAAAGGACCACAGGAGTGGCGAGGGAGGGTGTTGTAACAACGGAGGGTACTGCTGTGATTCGATCCAGGCAAAGGAAGAAGGGCAAATAAACATAATTAGCAAATCGTAGAACAATTAAACAAACAAACAAAAAAATTAGGCACTTATATTGCTGATATTACGGTACAAATGGGTTGTGCCTCAAGCCTCTCCATGTCAGGGATCATCTGTAAACTACGTTTTAAGGTAAAGTATTAAATTGGTCATGCAATTTGCTATAGTATCTGCAATAAATAGTGCTGGAGAGCCAATTGAATTGTTTTCTTCAAGGACATTTCGGAAAACTTTGGAAGAGTTTGCTATGACTACATCATAAGTCGTTTTTTTTTTTTGTAAGGCATTTACAACGTGAGCGGGCAGTAGTATGGCGGTATGTAAATTATTTCGTGTTTTTATAGGCAATATACATCTCATATCTATTCATTGATGCATACAAAACCTAATATTAAAAACATGGAAATTGTGAAGATGCACTATGATCTGTGTTCGGCACGGTGCAGTGACTGGAAATGTTTCAGCTATTTTTGTTGTCTGCCTGACAGAGCAGTATACTTCCTCAAGCACATACGTTATATATACGCACAACATATGAAGGCTGAAAACAGTGCGTTAATGCGTTAATGTCAACCATACCAATGACTCACATACCACACCTTGCTTGTTTAAAAAATGATTATATAGATATAACATCTACAATAATATATATATATATATATATATATATATATATATATATATATATATATATATATATGTTTTATTACCTTTAAAGATTTGCAGCGGTACTGTAATATGGATTCAAAAAACGAGAAGCCCTTTCGCATTAATCATTAAGGCATTTTGTTGTAAAAATAAATTTGAAGTTGGAGCCCATCGGACAGGGTGTGTATACAAATGTTCTAGTATTTTTGTTATAAAACATGATACAAGGTACTTACTACACTGGGTTAACAAAATCTCTGTTTACAAACAAGCCAAACAACATCTTCAGTGATTAACTTTTTCGAGTAAAGGGCTTTGAAAATCAGCCCTAATGTGTGGTTTATCTGAATTCTTCCTCGTTTTTATACGATTGGTCAAGTTAATTTCTGGTTTACAAAAGTAGCTCATTTGACTGTTTCAAACAGGATATTTATCTGATTTGTTTTGAGTAATTTTATTACAAACTTTAATAATCTTTATGAGAACATTTTCTTTTTACGTTCTTGACCGAAAGTAGCAACACCAGTAGTACAGAATCTTCCAATCTTCTCTCCACATACTGAAGTAGATGTCTGTGTTCTATACTGAAAATATATATATATATATATATATATATATATATATATATATATATATATATATATATATATATATATATATAAACCTTGATGAACCTTTAGCCCATTTTTCTTTCATGAAGGCTGTGAGTTTCTGGCTTTAAGTATTCTGCGAGAAGTCTGCCAGTACCTATAGTCAGTTAATATCCAGAAATGGGGATATACTGTGTGACATTCATTCACACTTTTTAGATAAAATGAGTTGAGAATTGCTCACCCAATTGCAATGAGTCATCCAGAACATCATATTCCTTCTTTAATTGAGGTAAAACTACATAATTAAATCAAAAAGGCAAGTCTAGACATTTCAGGTAAAACCAGTAAACCTGGGCCTTGGTTAGAACAACACAGTTATTGAGAGAATCTGAATCTAGGTTTCATTACAGTGAAAAGGTATTTCATGGATTGGAAAATTGCTACTGTTTATATAATTTAGATGAACTGTATATACATCCTTATATACGATACATTATACAAGTACCCATTTTAAAGACCTCAAAGGTATCTTTCTCGCCTCAATCTGACAGTTTCTAAAGAACAGGTTTTAATATAATAAACAGTATGAACTCTTCTAGAGCTCTGGCTTATTATTGATTTGGCCAGATTGACCAGTAGCCTGAATTTTATGATAATATGTGTGGAAATAGTTGTACTATTGCAGTAGGCCTGTTTGTTTTACTAGTCTTGTAAATAATCATCAGTCAGTTAAACTCTCGCCAGCTCCGTGTGGGAAAAATATTTCTAAAGAATAGGCAACTAGAAACTGAAAACCATTTGTTTTTGTTGAAGAAGATTAACAATACAGGTGAATTTTCAAGAGTCAGTATAGTTGTAGATTATTGGTGTAAACTATGGAAGGAAATCTCAAATATTTAAAACAGCAACATAAAGTGTTGATATCCAGTGCTAATATTAAATAACTGCACACAGCTGTCACAGTGGTTGTTATTTGATAGTTTTTAGAAACAGCTATAAAAAGAGCAGAGCCATCATTAAAATGCCATTATATTGGTAATGTATACAGGGACTGTTAACTCTTAAGGTGACTCAAATTTGGAATGTTTTTTCAGCATGTTTACTGTTTGTAGGCATTGAGTATCAGAACTGCATCTAGAGAGCAGCAGGGTTAAAATCACAGGTCACAGTTATAGGTCAATTTACAACGGAAAAGCCCCATCATACATTTTGCTAAAACTTGACACCAGAAGTCTTTACTTCAAGTTGTTTTCAAGTGACAGCCGTTTAAAGAACAGATGGTAGGCTGTTTAGTCATTAAACCCATGCTGCTGTATCTCTGACAACTTATCGTATGCTTTATTTTCCAGAACACTAATTCAACCAATAAAATGCAGAAAGCCACCATTACTAGTGGAGTCACAGCTCAGAGGATTTCCAAAACCATCACGTTTTACAAGAATGAATCTGAAACAGCTTCCATGCTCCAACAGAATGGCCCCAAGCCTCTGCTGCTGCTTCTTCCCTGGCTGGGCTCTCGACCACACGCTGTGGACAAGTATCGTGAGATCTACTTCAGGCAGGGGTTTGACGTTCTGACCGTGGAGAGCAAGACCAGTCACTTCCTGTGGCCCAGGTGGGGGTTGGACTATGGGGCCCAGGTACTGGAGTTGCTGCAGAGTGACAGCTTTGTGTCCCGCCCACTCCTGCTTCATGCCTTCTCCATTGGAGGATATATCTTCTCCCAGATGATGGTGCACATCTCCAAGAATGCTCAGCAATACAAGAGCATGACTGACAGGATCAAGGGTCAGATCTATGACAGCCTCGTCATAGGCTCTGTGGAGAGAATGGCAACAGGTATGATCAGAAAAAAAACGTTTTAGTTCTTAAATTATTCTTACGAGTCTGTCGTGAAATAGATAGTTTTAAAAAGTTTTATACTGTAATTGTGAAACTGATGTTGATGTTAGTTTCTTTAATAGTTTTGAATTTGTCAAACTTAAAAAAAACAAACAAACAAACAAAAAAAACTGTCTTTCAATAACTTAATTGTTTAGGGTCATGTCAGTATGGTTTAGCTTTAGTAATACAAATACTGAATACTTACTGGTATGCATAAACAGTAGACCAAACATGCTAAAAACTTTCATGGAATGGCTTAAATGACGAAAACTATTTCAAAGGGTATTGTGTGTAATGGTGTAATGATAAATGTCATGATACAATACTTATCACGATGTGCAGGTCATGATGCAATGTGTATTACGAAACATGTAATGGTTCTGATTAGCTGTTTGAATGACGCACAATAACAGCAAATGATCAGTTAATGGACTATTAAAAGACAAAAATGAAATAAGTTAGGGAGAGTATGTATTTTATAAAATACACGTATTTCTCATTCAAGAACTATTTGCTACGTTATGCTTTTGGTCTTGTATCACATACATACCTCTATTACGATAAGATAATATAATGTAAATAATGTATCCCGATTCCTCGATACACAATGAGTGATTACACCCCTAGTTGTGTGGAGCACTGCTGTTAAGCATTTTTTACAATAAAGAAAGAGGTCAACTTGTACCTGAATACATGCAGTTCATTATTAAACATACATGCATGCAAAATCTAAACAATGAGCTGGATTGAACTAAGAACAGTTCATATTTTGTTTCTTCAATTTTACAGGAGTTGGAAAGATGGTGCTTCCGAAAGTGGAAGGGTTAGTGAGCAAGGGCACTCTGCTCTACTTCAGTGTCCTGAAGGGCTATACGGTGGATTACTACAATGTCGCCATTGGTATGTTTTGGAATAACCCACTACAGACTCCAGCCTTGTTCTTCTACTGTGAGAATGACCCACTCAGTGATCACAAGGAGGTAGAGAGATTGCTGCAAAGTTGGCACCTGCAGGGGATTAACGTGATGGGAAAAGGCTGGAAAGATTCCCTGCATGCAGGGCACCTCAGAATGCACCCCCAGGAGTACCTGACGACACTGCACAGGTTCCTGCAGTCCCTCAACATGACACCACTGAAAGCTAAGATGTGAAAATGAATGTTACAAGCAATATCAAATATATTGGATTGTAAATAGTGTGTGACACAAATAAACAAGACACCTTCATAATAATTTAGAATGTTCAGGGTGAAGTTTCTGAACCCCCTTCCTATAAACCTTGGTCACATGTGCTCACCTAAACAATGTCACCAAATATGAAACATAGCAATGTGACCAAATACAAAACATAGCAATATGACCAAATACGGTTATACCGGTAATAGAGTCTAGGCATATTACATAATGATTGTAGAACTTTCTAATGTAGAATAATGTTCCAATACTTGTAAATAAAAAATGAAATCTGTTTCTCTACAGTGATTATATTTTAAAATACATACACGCTGCATTGGTAACCAGAGCAACATAATAGTGCTCTTCCAGTAATGAACTTATCAACTGCTTTGTAAATCAGATCAATTATACCAGTCTATTAGTTAACTATCAGTTAACTAGTGCATTTGAAATGAAAAATATTACTTGTTAAATTTAGGCTGGAATATCCATATCCGTGTGATATCCATGCTGCTGGATTTTGCAGATGTAAATTAATCTACCTCATTTCGTATGGCTACTTAATTAAAGTGATGTAGACTTGATTGTGTTTTATTACACTGAAACGTTTTGATATCAGATGTTGTAAAACATTTAATAAATAAAGATGTGTGTGTTCATCAACCATGTAGATCTGTGTCACTACGTTAGGGTTAAAAAATTGTCATTTGTCCTTGAACTTTTGCTAAATACAGTAATCTGTCACATATCCTATTGTGGTGGGACCAGAGTAAGGACAGCTGTAAAAAGTTGGATGAATGAATCCTGTTTTAAATACCATTATACACAGCTGTAACAATTACTGTATTCATACAATTATTGTTTTCAGATTCAGCTTTTATTAGGGAGCTCCCCTAAATCTCTTGTTTAGAAAGATATAGGGTTTTAATGCTTGTGACAGAGACGCCGTCTGCCATGTGGGTGGGTGCATTTGTTGCTGAGTGACAGTCAGGCGATCTAGACGGAGGTTGAAGTAGATACGCCCCGCAGGCGAACAGGATTTATTAGTCAACACACTGAACAGCTCAGGTGGCACTACCAGCAAACAATGGCAGCACACATAGTATATACAACACAGTGTACGAAAACTTTGGTAGAATCTACAATATTTGAACTAATTTTCACTGTTCAATAATAAACTAACATTGCTGAAGAGGATTATCATAGCGGATATGTGACGGGCGGATATGTGACGGGCGGATACGCAACGGATTACTGTACCAGTAAGACCCTACAATATTAAATTAACCTTGTTACAAATTAACTGGTCGTAAACTACAATCTTTAGTGATAATGCTCCCTCCAGTGGATAAGTACTGGCACATGTTTAAAAATATAGAGCCAGATTCACTGAAAAAAAAAAAATATAATTCATGAAACTGTTCTAATGCTTTGGGAAATAGTGTTCCCCTGTCCCCAGTTTTTCTGACATACCTGGGTCATCTGATTACAAAGTAATAGTTCACTTCAGCATCGTTTTGAGGATATTCACCCAGACATGCTGCATGTGTATCCTGATGGTGATGGCTACTTTCAAGATAATGCAGCCATCCGTCATGCAGGATTGAGGTGAGATGCATGGCAGAGACGTCAAGCATTTGCCACCACAATTCCCATATTTGATCATGTAGGGATGGATTTACACAACACATTCATCACCCTACTTACCTTTCTGCACCATGTTAACAACTGAATGGATGAACAGTCTTGAGAAACCTTTCAGCACGGTACAAGCAGTGGCTCTGCCCAATATGTGCAGGTCCTAGTAAGTGACCATGCAATATGTTATGTACATTATGCCCACTGGGTTTAATTATTGCAAGCAGCTTAAAAAAACTGCACTGGCCCTTGTAACAAAGATGGCAGTAACCTTTTCATTTCATTTGTACCTTTTCATGTTCGGTTTCTGGCAATGTGAGGCACACCATGGCACAAAAACGACTTTCTGTAATTCCGATGACATTTTCATGTAGTGCATTCTAGGCTCATTCTAAAAATATACCTCAAGCACAGATTTAATGTGCAACCGGGAAATGAAATATGTCTTGTTTTGTGTATAATTTTTGCTTCATAATGAGGGTAATTTATTTCAGATGTAATGCAGCAAGGCAATATAATCTAATTATCAAGGTCATTAATGTGAGATATAGTTATAGTTTAATAGGCATTGAAAGCTATAGCATAATGTCTACTGTATAATAAGGATGGTTTTAATTAGATTAAAATACAGCAGGGAACCACAGTCTGATAACGTTATAGCAGAGGTGGTGTTGTAATTACAATGTGAGAATTATAATCAACAATTAACCTTTTCTGGTTATAACCTTATTGTGGCAGAGCAAAAGCAGTGTAATATCTATCTTGGCCAGAGGAGTGCTTTAATTAAAAAGGTTCCAGCCTCTGGTCCATATGGAAACTAGGGTACAGGATGCCCAAATACAGTGGCTTGCGAAAGTATTGACCCCACTTGGCATTTCTCCTATTTTGTTGCCTTACAACCTGGAATTAAAATGGATTTTTATTTGGATTTCATGTAATGGACATACAGAAAATAGTCCAAATTGGTGATGTGAAATGAAAAAAATAACTTGTTTAAAAAAATTCTAAAAAATAAATAACGGAAAAGTGGTGCGTGCATATGTATTCACCCCCTTTGCTGTTAAGCCTCTAAATAAGATCTGGTGCAACCAATTACCTTCAGAAGTCACATAGTTAGTTAAATAAAGTCCACCTGTGTGCACATGATCTGTCACATGATCTCAATATATATACACCTGTTCTGAAAGGCCCCAGAGTCTGCAACACCACTAAGCAAGGGGCACCACCAAGCAAGCAGCACCATGAAGACCAAGGAGCTCTCTAAACAGGTCAGGGACAAAGTTGTGGAGAAGTACAGATCAGGGTTGGGTTACAAAAAAAATATCCGAAACTTTGAACATCCCACGGAGCACCATTAAAGCCATTATTAAAAAATGGAAAGAATATGGCACCACAACAAACCTGGCAAGAGAGGGCCGCCCACCAAAACTCACGGACCAGGCAAGGAGGGCATTAATCAAAGAGGCAACAAAGAGACCAAAGATAACCCTGAAGGAACTGCAAAGCTCCACAGCAGAGATTGGAGTATCTGTCCATAGGACCACTTTAAGCCGTACACTTCACTGAGCTGGGCTTTATGGAAGAGTGGCCAGAAAAAAGCCATTGCTTAAAGAAAAAAATAAGCAAACACGTTTGGTGTTCGCCAAAAGGTATGTGGGAGACTCCCCAAACATATGAAAGAAGGTACTCTGGTCAGATGAGACTAAAATTGAGCTTTTTGGCCATCAAGGAAAACCCTATGTCTGGCGCAAACCCAACACCTCTCATCACCCTGAGAACACCATCCCCACAGTGAAGCATGGTGGTGGCAGCATCATGCTGTGGGGATGTTTTTCATCGGCAGGGACTGGGAAACTGGTCAGAACTGAAGGAATGATGGATGGCGCTAAATACAGGGAAATTCTTGAGGGAAACCTGTTTCAGTCTTCTAGAGATTTGAGACTGAGACAGAGGTTCACCTTCCAGCAGGACAATAACCCTAAGCATACTGCTAAAGCAACACTTGAGTGGTTTAAGGGGAAACATTTAAATGTCTTGGAATGGCCTAGTCAAAGCCCAGACCTCAATCCAATTGAGAATCTGTGGTATGACTTAAAGATTGCTGTACACCAGCGGAACCCATCCAACTTGAAGGAGCTGGAGCAGTTTTGCCTTGAAGAATGGGCAAAAATCCCAGTGGCTAGATGTGCCAAGCTTATAGATACATACTCCAAGAGACTTGCAGCTGTAATTGCTGCAAAAGGTGGCTCTATAAAGTATTGACTTTGGGGGGGGGTGAATACTTATGCAAGCTCAAGTTTTCTGTTTTTTTGTCTTATTTCTTGTTTATTTCACAATAAAAAATATTTTGCATATTCAAAGTGGTAGGCATGTTGTGTAAATCAAATGATACAAACCCCCCAAAAAATCCATTTTAATTCGAGATTGGAAACAAAATAGGAAAAATACCAAGGGGGGTCAATACTTTCACAAGCCACTGTATGGGTATCCTGCTCTTGGTTTCGTTAATGAGCAATTGACTTGACCACATGCTAGAAAAGCACCTGGCTAGGACTGTCATGCAGTCATTTTTGGGCAGGCAGGAGAGAGTGTCTGGAACGAGTGACTACCAAGTGCCTATTATTTTGCCTAAAACAGCTTGATGGTTCTTTATCAGCTGACGAGAGAATTGCCACAAGCGGGACCCGTTTGCAACATTGTTGTCACAAATCTCGGGTAAATTGTTACAACAATGTTGCAAGGGATTGAGAGCGGGAAACCAGGGACCAAGAGCAGGAAGTGGTGCATGCTTGGGATAGGTGGCTGGTGCACCAGGGGTATGGCCTGGACGAGGCGATACGTAGCCGAGTGAAGGGGGGTGCAGAACTGAGAGAGAATTGGAGAGAACAGCCAATAAGAGCCATAAAAAAAGACACATTAAATCTTTTTACCGGCAACTTGCAGTGCCAACCCATTCCTGACACACAGCCTTACCACTAAGCCAACACTTCCACAACTCATATTCACATTTTATATAATGTTAAGCATGTTCTACTTTTTAAGAGAGTGAAGAAAAAATAACAACCTGTTTACATGTGGCTTATTTATTGGAGTTTTATATCACATCATAATAGTGTGTTAATGCTGTTTGCATAATACTGTGGCATTGCGTGGAAAAGAATAAGGCTCACACAGGATTTGCAGGTTCTTGGTTCATGATTTATTAAACTAGGACTCCCAGTGGACAGGTGAAGTGTGCTGCTTTACCAGCCAGTTGTACAAATACAGCTGAGCAGCGTAGTGCTACTTAGACTGAGAAATAATAAAAAATAAAATAAAGTCCAAAGTCGCTCTCAATCCCCTGAAGTTGCAAAATCTTGTCCCTTGATTCTGCCAACACTTGCAACTGGGGACACTGGCACTGCAAGCCGAGCCCCCAATTGGTGGCGATTCTCCTGTCTCTGATGTCCCTGAACACCTGCTGCACTGAACTGTTGACCCTGGGCCAGAGCGTTCCCGAACACAGTTACTGCAGACCCAGGGTCGTTACAATACATTATTCAGTCATATGAAAGGCATTCAATTTACACTAAAGTGTGTGGAGGGCGATTCTATTTATTATTCATCTAATGTTGTGATATTTGTGGTAATTCATATATTTATATGGGGTTGAGATTCGAATTACTTGGCACAATCTTACATCACATGGGAGTAGGAAAGATGCAACCCAACACCAGAAGAATACTGTTAGCAAAAGATAAGTGCTCTCATATTAGTCGAAAATAGATTTGTAACACTTGATTGAGGTGCTGCTCTGTGATGCTGAAACAGATGTATGAAGTTGGAAGAGATACATTATTGCAATAGTAAAAGTAAATGACCCCCTGTGGCAAAGTGGTTTATTGTAGACGGGTGCAGGGGTGATGCAATGCGTGAAACAAGCAGACAGAGATAATTGTAATCCAGTTTTAGAAAAATGTTTTTTATTGTATTTCCAGGTAGGGTGACTAAACTATAGTTCCCCAGAAATACACACCAGTGTGTACAGCATAGGGTATATAACAAGAACAGACAGTCCCAAATAATAAACAAATATCCGCCCCACAAAATACAGACACGGTCACCAGTCCTGGGTATGTGCAGTAGTGCTCGTGTTGGGTGATACAGTTTTAAATTTGTGACAATGGTGCAGTGTTGTCTGGTTTTGTGTGGGCCTCTGGCGACAGCTCTGGAACTGTGTTAACTGTCTGTTAATGTACAAGACAAGACGAGACAATTACAAACAAACAAAAACACAACACTCATGATTTTAGCAGTTTATTTGCTTTTCCTGTCCTTCTCAGCTCTTACTACAAACCAAAGCGAAAGAACAGATATCAATTATCTGCTCCTCGTATATGCTGTCACGTACGACCCCTTGGTAAACAAATGTAGCTGCCTTTACGATCTGTGGCTGCTACACTGTTTCCCTTCCGGGTCAATACGTTCATGCAACGGAATATCGCTTTCTTCCAGACTGCACGACTTCCCGACCTGGGGAAAGAACTGTCAGGCCAGCCCATCGAAAGAACTCTGCCCTCGCTGCTTAGCGCACTCACAGGTTGGGAGGGTAATTTACAACCAAGATTTTTTGTATTTCTGTCAAAATAATTCTCAATAATAGGTTTTAGAAATGTCACATTACTGTGTACAGCACCAGAGATGTTCCAGTTTTTGACTAAAGACTACAGTATAGTTCTTATTTAAACATTAAATAATTACATGTTTAAATTTTAATGACTACATCAGTAGTTAACCAAAATGTGTACTTTTAAGCATTAAAAGTCACTGTAGAGTTAAATTGTTGACATAATTATATACCAGTTTAGTTTTATCCAGATCTACATCCTGGAACATACCACCATCCTTGCGTTTACGTCAGAACAAAAGTTCCACATCTGTTTTCCTTTAAATCGGGGTGTTTTCCACTAACTTTTGGTTTTATTAAAAAAAGGGTAGCGCCCATCTGTAAACACGCAGGATGGTTCACGTACCATAATAATAAAAAATTACTACACAATTCTTCTTATTTTTCCCTACCACTTGCCTTTGACTATTCCATGGTAGTAGGGGTGTAACAACCCAGAGTAGTAGAGATAAGTGCTTCTGAACTGCATCGTAAAACTCTGCTTTAATATATATTGCATATCTAACTGTTGTTGCAGTTATGCATATCATTTTTTTAGATTCATGCTTCAGTTTGTACTAGTTTGTTTTAAAATATATCTGCATACTAGAAACTAGAAATTAAAAATGTCCAGCACTTTATTCGTTCGCAGTTTGCCGGCAACAGCTAGTATCAGTGATCGGCTGGTGGAGATTTTCAGTGAAATCGGACCAGTAAAACATGGTGTGGTGACGGAGAAAGGAAAGGGAGAGCATACTGTATTATTATATTTTTAAAATTTATTTTTGTAATAAATTTATTTTAAATGTACAACCAGGGAACACGATGTTGCAAACAAACGATTTGTGGGAACCCTTAAACGTGGAGTAAAGGTTTTACAAATAACCAATAATAATACCTCCCAGTATGAGTGCTTCAGAATAACTCTCAGAATCTCTCTATGTGCTGTTTTTTTTTTCATTCAGGCAGTGAGACATGACATGGATTTGGGTATGTTACATTTTCCATGCTTGAGGACATCCAGAAGGCGCTGAAAGTGGTCAAAAATTACAATTGGGAAACAATTACATTGACAGTTGCCAAGAAAAAACAGCGTGACAAAAAGAAGGGCAGTAGGTTGGTGTTTGAATGCAAGCTTATATATAATGCTTTAAACTCAAGTTATTTAAACAATGTTTTTAAAGTAGATTAATTAAATAAGACTTGTTATCATGTTATACTGAAAGTCCAAAAAACTATAAAACTGTATTTTAAAAATTAAAAACTGACTTAAACAATACCGTTTTAAGATTTAAAACTAAGATTTGCGAATAAGGCTCAGGGATTTAATTTAGATTTGCTGGCTAGTATTATAAGGTTTTTCACACTTTTAACCCATATTGTACTTTTTGTTTTTGTAGAACCCCAGCAATCTGCTCCAAAAGAGCTGAAACCCAAAACAATGAAGAAATCTAAAAGAAAAGCTAGATTAATAATCAGGAATTTGAGTTTCAAGGTAAGAGTAAAACACAATTCTGAGTGCTTCCAAATTCATTAGATTTCTGCAAAGGAGAAATGTTTAATCCATGATGTTTTTGTTATCTCCCTGCAGTGTTCTGAAGATGATATGAAGCAGGAGTTTTCTAAATATGGAGCCATCTTTGAATTGAAAATCTTATTGAAAGAAGGTAATGGGGGGGGGGGGGGTTATTATGCTAACCCACTTGCTACATGATATATACCGTATTCCTTCGAATTTAAAACACAGCCCAAATTTCCTGACCTCAATTTGAGGAAAAAAACAAAACATCAAATATGGATTTACAAAGTTACACATATGGAGGCAGTTTGCGGCAGTCTGCTATCACACAGAGCATTACAGTTATGTGCTTGTAACAAGGGAGGATTGTTACACATGTGGATCATCTCTGAACAGTACTGAGGCAGACACCAAGCATTGGGTGTTGACATGCAGTACATATTTAAGAAACGAAAGTGCAGACACTAGGGTACCAGCAGTGGTAGCCCTAGTGTCACATTTAATAAAGGAAACAAAGCTAAAAATAAGTTTGCCACACAAATGGCGAGCACTAGACTCGCAAAGAAATGTCCCACTCCTGGAAACTACTACACTATAAAAACCCTCTCTATAGACGGATTGGGATCAACCTCCCCTAAACTAACCCACTCTTCACAGCTGTTCACAGCTGTGTCACCTTGCCGACCACGAAGCTCCGCCTGAAACTGACACAATGGCACAAATAAAATGCTAATTTTTTTTGTTCATTACATGTGTTGCTATTTACAAAAATGCTGGCTGGTTTGTGGAGTTAGGGGTTACAGCCTGTGAGTGATTTAAATAACTGGATTATTACCTACAATAATGAATGTACTCATGTACATACATTGTCTTCACAAAGTCCCAATTAAAAGACAGTACATTTCACATCAGCCCTCAGGATAAAATTGTTAAGTAGGTGGGAGAAATTAGCAGTGGGACAAAACCACTACAGCAAGTACAGTAGAATCTGCCAGAACTGACAGACGCTGAATCTACAGGTTGGATACTTATGAGAGCATAACAAATACAAAAGAAAAACGAGGGAAACACAGATTTTTTTCAAGGTGGGAGACTTTGTATAAATGGATTTGAATGAGTGAACGATTGCCTTCCGGTTTGTCCGAGCTGCCAGTGACTGTTTTACTTTTTAAACGCTGCAGTAACAGTTCTGATTGTGAAACATCCACACTATAATTTGAAAGAACAGGTGACTTTATACTCTATCTATACAGCACCCTGAAGCCTACTGGTGAGTGGCACTTTAGAAATTTTGAAAAATGAATAAATAGATAATATACATGTGATGGCTAATATATTATAATGTGATGATATGCTGATAAAATTATTTTCCTTCAGTCTCTTCAGTCAACTTTTTTCTTCAAACCCGATGTGAAACCCCTTGCATAATACATTTTTTGTTTTGTAATTTTTGCTGCTTACTAGTTATATGATGCACGTTCGCATGCTACGCCGGGTCGCTGACGACAAAGGGCGATTACCCAGTATGTCATTCATAAGGTTGAAAGTTTTTTTTTTTTTAGCTTTATAGTACTGTGCTTTTAAAACTTTACATCGATGAGAAACTTGATCCACAGTTCTCTCAAATACTTCTGCACATCTGTAGGAAGAATATTCCTCTTCATATGCCGAATATGCTGTTTACATTGCAGAATATCTATTCAGATTAGTCAGTATTCTGAATACTAGTGGAATATTTCTGGCCATGTAAACGAGTGATTTGAAGCCTGGGTTTCAAACAAACTGATCATTGCTCACCAGTACTGTATTGGTATAACATTTTATATATATATATATACACACACACACACACACACATGTTTTTTGTTTTGTTTTTAAACTGTTGCCACTTCATATGTCCAATCATTCTGAATGGAAATTATTGCAATATTTAATTAAATTCAGAAACAACTTTAGGTAATACATTGTTTTTCATTATAGACACATGTAACAGTCTAGATCACCAAGTGAAAGTAAAGCTGTAAGAGCAAGCACCATCATTGAAGAGGTACATAAGAAAGTTTACAAATGAGAGGAGGCCATTCGGCCCTTCTTGTTTGTTTGCTTGTACAGATATATAGCCTGCATTACAATATGGAAACTCCAGCTTAACTACTTCTGAACTGGGGTTAAGCATGTAAACACAGTATATATATATATATATATATATATATATATATATATATATATATATATATATATATATATATATATATATATATAAAAATTTGATTAAATTCAATATTTGCGTTATTGCAGTAAGAAACACTCAGAATGATTGTAAAACAAAACAAAAAAAAGGACGAGGTAAAAAGTATGAAAAGGTAATACTATTTAAGGCAGTGTTTTCCAACCCTGTTCCTAGGGGCACACAGTGTCTGCTGGTTTTCGTTCCAACGCAGTGCTCAATTGCTTAATTGAACCGTATCAACAAACAAAGAGCTTGAACATAATGTGAAAATGCCCAGTTAATCACTGTATTAGTTCAATGAAGGGTTCAATTAAGCAATTGAGCTCTGTGTTGGAACGAAAACCAGCAGACACGATGTGCCGCCAGGAACAGGATTTGGAAACACTGATTTAGGGTATAAGAAATAATTGACATCTCATGGATTATGTGTGTTCACAAGCTGGAAAAGCACAGAGTGCTATGAATTTGAAAGAGATTAAAGGTAAGCAGGGCTCTGTTAACTTGACGAGTTGTGCATATATCTACAGGATTATGCAGTGCAGAAAAAGTTTAACTGCCTACTGACATTTTAGTACCACCTTCAGGGTAATTAGAATTTGTACTAAACAATTACCACTAAGGCCTTGTGAAAGAAGGAATGGACTTGTGTGGGAGATACATTTAGGACATGTGTACTGTGTTTTTAACCATATTGTTATTGGTTGGTCCTTTTTAAAGATCCTAGTTTAACCTTCATAGTGCTTCATAGTGCTGTGCATGCATTCATTTTATTTTTTAATTATAAACAGTTTTACCTTACCTTAATAGGTTTTCATGCTGTATATTGCAATTTTTGTTCCCATGTTCAGTCTACCTATGGCACATTGATTATGAATCACCCTGTATATTGAATATTGTTAGAAAATTTGGGTCAGGCATAGCCTGAACAACTGTTCCTATATCTGGAATGTTAAAACCATTGACTAGTAACGCGCATATAGCTTGCTTACTGAAAGTGATTATTGGAAACCTACTTGTTTATTAAATAGGACTATGATTTTCTAAATGTCATATCTAATTTACATTTTGAAAGTGATGCATTACAGGCAGACAAGTAGCTGAGGATTGGGCAATACCCAAGGATAAGTTTGTAACTACACAGACTTCTTCCACCTCAGGTAAGATGGACATTCAGAAAAATTACCTTCATAATTTCACCAGTGGCATATTTCTTAATTTTAATTTGACTGTAACGCTGTTATACTGAAGTGGACTTCTTGGACTGTGATTGTGTAAACACAATAAAAAGCACTTTGTTTTGATGACTTAAGGGGCCACCATACTTTGCAGTACAGGCTTGAAACACACATCAAGGAATAGGGGAGGGACGTTCACTTCCAGAGTTTTTTTTTTTTTTTTTTTTTTTTTAGCTGAGGGGCATTTAGTGTCAAGGGTGGAGACAGTTTACAGGTGCCAGGCAGAGACAAAAGCAGAAACAAAACTTCACAGGAACTTGTTTAGAGCTAACAAAAAGGGAAAACATGTGTTTTAATATACAGAGCACTCCTTTTATAAGAATTACTGATATAAGAGTCAACCGCATATAATGAAACCACTGGGACAAAATAATGTTAACCATGTTAAAATACTCTGCTTGTAAAAATCGAGCAATCCGCTTCTAAAAATCATTTTGGGGCAAACAGAGTGCATGTAGTACAATACTGCATCACATGCAAGGACGTTTACAACCAATACAGCTGTTTTTGAGTTTGACTTTGATCACGTCTTGCGTGATTAGACACGTACACAGCGTTTGCAGTATAATCCCTGTTCCGCAGCGACTTTAAGTAGAAAAAAAGCAAGTTGTGCAGTTTGTGTGTCGACATGGTAGGAAAAAGAAAGACGCGTGACTCCATTGTAAAGGTAGTTTTTTGTGTCCTCTGTCAGTGAGAATGTGTTTTAATAAAGTGAATACACATTCATTGAATACATACTGAGTACAGCCCTGTTGTTGTGTGATACGCGGGTAGAGGGAGGGGTTTGTGTAGCGGCACGGTGAAGGAGGGGGGGTTGTGGAGCTTTGCATCTCCGCTTAGTAAAAAACTGAGATTTGCATCACAGCTGAAAAAAAAGCAAGCCACAGATGCTTAAATGCAGTGGTAGTTGTGACAGTAAAATACTGTACTGTAATGTTATTTTAATTCAAAGGCCGTTGCCAGTAACACTGCATGGCATTTAAACTAGGTACCCTCACGAGACGATCGCCTTTTAAGTATATTGTAGTAAAATAGGATTCTGCAGCCTTGAGTGATCATATAACAAGTTGCTTACTCATAAGGACTTGTTTTGACTTACTGTCCTCAGTGATTGAGCACCATTGAAAAGTTAAACTGATCTTCCATTTTTGTTTGTTTATTTATTTATTTATTAATTACACTAATAAATGATCAAAGGCAATGTGCCAGTTGTTCAGTAACAATTAACAGGTCGCTGTGGGCCACGAAATACGGTGCTAAAACTAATACATTTTTTTAAAGGAATCTCAGGGTGGAATTATTCTGCCTCTGTTTATTCGCTCTTTCACAATAACAACTACTCCAAGCATTCCTGCACTTCACAGACCTCATTTACGTTACAATAGTATCTTATTTTTTTATTTGGGGGCCAGGGGCCAGGTTTGTTATAATGAAGGGCGTTAAAGCGAGGGTGTACTGCATTTCATGAAGTAAATGTATCGGGTATGTTTTTTTTTTCCCTTATTACTGATGATAATGAAATGAATAACTTATTTTATTTCTAAATGTTTATTTTGAGAAAATAAATCAAGAGGGTCCATTACTTGCTTATAAAGACCCTGAGAATAAACATGTATTTTGTCATTGAAATCACTCAGGTGAAGCAATGTCTTGTAACCTGCCCAAACATCAATACTTTTCAACAAACTTTCAGAAAGTATTGTAAGGTCCCTCACATCATAGAATAACTTGTTTTTATACATGATCTCTAAGCAGAATACATATTAAAAAAATGCTTAAGGGGGGGGGGGGGGGGGGGGACTATATATGGTTTCTGAAGTACTTTATAATGTTCCCCTGTGTTCTGGAAAAAGAACACAATTTCCAAGGTGCTACTGTAAAAAATAGATTTTCAGTGAATTTTTATAGGGAGCGAGTCAACTACAGCCAAAAGAATGCCTGGTGCTGGGGAAGCATCCCACTGAAAAATGCTTGGTGCTGAAAGGGTTTAAGCTTAATTGTATTCACAGAGAGCAGAGAATTTTGTTAAATTGAACAATGTTCATCCTGCTTTGGCATTGCATTGATTTTTTTTTTCTTTTCATTCATGATAATCACAAGGACAAAACCTGGCTGGCTGTTTGGCTGTGCCCTTCTTCATAACCATTTTATTTGTAATGGGCCTATGGTTAAATGTATTTATTGCCACTGGTTTCTTTAAAACAATATGATACCACAAACCCCCAGTGTCCTCTGACACATGGCAAGAGTTTCAGACGCTGGACAGGTTTGGGGAAAAAAGCCCTGAAGCATTATTTTGATTTCGGTAATTAGCTGTGGGCTGCCGAAGCCTGTAGTGCCAGGCAGTAGTTATTGCAGGCAGCTGTTTATATCAAACAAATAGTGTTTGTCGTTTGCTGTTCCCATTGATTTCAATAACAAGGGCGTCATTTATACAGTGTTAGGCATGCCGTATATTTTGGGCAAACTCTGCTGTTTGGATCTTGTTATGTGCCATTCACATAGATTTAAATAAAAAAGGCAACACTTTACTGTAGTAAAAGCTTGACAGATCGATCAGTCAGCTGTTAGCACCTCATTATTGAGCGATTGCCCCTGTACTGTACCTTGGCTGTTTAATCCCTGTACGCAGTGTCAGGTTTACAGTTTGAAAAAATCGGTACTGACTGTGACAGCAAGCATGGCTGGAAAGAGTAAAGAGATGAGCATCAGCACGAAAATTCATCGCAAATAAAATGTCTGTTAGATGCTGTGCGCTTGCTAAAGCATGCTTGGAACTCTGTCAGTCAACAAACAATACGATGTTGCTTAAAAAAAGCTGGGTGAGGAGGAGAGTGCTAAGGAAAATACAACCAAAACTAAAACTTTGACAACACCAGAGGAATGTCAGAGATATAATTCTCAGCTGTGTCATCTTAGTAACCAGGACGCTGCACCTGAAACAGACACCGATGACATAAGCGTGCTGCGCTTGTAACACTACGGCATGCCGTGGAGCAGCATCAGGATATAGCCGAATTGATGTTTTAGAAAACGCTGACAGCTTGTCGTCCATAGTTTGCTGGAAACAGTTTACAGTAACGTAGCCTACCTGTACTGTACGTTTCTGCACTTAGATTACTTTTTATTACATTCACAGGTTTTAATAAAAAACATTTTTTTAGTGTAATGCGTATCTTAGTAAAGATTATTAACAGCATACATGCATGTTTGTTTTGTTTACTGTACTGGTGATTGGGGGACATTTTGAACACCAGGTTATTGTGTTAAGAGTTTATACCGTCCATCGCTTACTAAGGACGAATCATATAACCAAACGTGTCTGTTCTAAGCAGCGGTGACTGTACTACATCATTTCTAAAGATGCTTAGATATCATAAAATCTTGAAGGGGGGTGGGGCTGTTTTTTGTTAGTGTGTTTAGATATTTCATGTATTTTGTTAGGAGGCCAAAAGAAAGAAAATAGAGGATCCTGACAGCAGTAATGAAAGTGATGGTGAAGAGATAAAAAAGCCAGCTGACACACTCTCTAACAAGAAAACAAAGTAAGTTACACACTTGTGATGTGCTTGTTTGCTTCTTTTTAGCTTCTGTATTGGAACAATTGCGTTTCTTTGTGTGATTTGTAAAGATTTACAGAAATGCATTTTGCAGATAAATCATTGGCATATGGAGAATATTTTCCAACTTTTTAATAGTTGATCATTCACAGTAGCAAAAATGAATGGTCTTTGGCATATAGCATCCAGTGAAAGGTGGTATTGTATTGGTAGATATTATGATCTTTGAGTTTGAGATAAAGCAGGAAACAAGTTGATATATTTGAACACTCACAGGGAGTTCCAACCTCATCCCTCACACTGAGCTCCTTAATGGGGTTGTTTCTTTCTTGCCCCCCCCCCCCTTAGAGACTGGCATGTATGTGTGAGATTGAGTTTTAGAGCAAGCCTTTTCCAATAGGCTTTTTGCTTTGTGTTTCAGGGCTGAAAATCAGATGGCGAGTTAGGGGGAAGCTGAAGATTCTGGGAATGATCCTGAGAGTTTTAAGGGTATGATTGCATTTGATGATGAGGAGGAGAGTGATGAAGAGGCTGGAGGCACTGGCTCTGATCAGGAGGAGGAGTCTGATCTGAGTGAGCTTGGTTTGGAAGATGAAGACGAAGATGACTGCAGTGACAATGACGATGAAGGTAAAGGTAAAGCTGAAAAAAAAAAAAAAAGGTTATGGTTTGAATAACCCATAAATCAAACTGTTGCAGAAAATAGAAAGCAATGGTACTAACACTCCTCTCTCATTTTATAATGAGCTATGTTTTTTTTACCTAGAAAAGATCAAAGAATAAGAAAGCCCCTCCTCAAGATGTTATTGAAGGGAAAACTTATCAGGTGAGCAACATCATTTTATTGAACAGTTTCTTCCAGTGTTAAAAAAATTAATAGTTAGTAAAGTGTATCATATCTATTTGACTTGGGATCTGAATAGAGGTGGATTTTATTGTACCACTAAGGGTTTCTTTACTTACTCCCCTTTTAAAATGATCTATATGCCTCAGCAATGCTTTTACACCAGTGACACACACCATTAACAGAGCCCAGTAGGGTTGTCAATGTTGGATGAATGTTCTCTTAGTCTTTTATATAACATATTGAATAAAATTGTTTATTAATTTTAAATTAAAATATGTCTGCAGGATAGACAATATGGAATAAACTGTTTTCAAACCTAATTCTGAGAATTTAGATTTTTAAAGCTGTCCCCAGCAGCAATGAGTCTGCATTGGTCAAGTTGTGTGGCATGCTGTGAGTGCAGATGTATTCTGGATAACATCTACTTAGAAGAAAATATGATTTATGGCAATTGTCAAAGAGGAACAGGGAGTATTGATTTTGCCCAGAGGATATTGTCTTGGCTCTCCCCTTGAATAAGCATCACTTTTGTATGCCTCAGCATGTAGTAAGGACCCTTTGGAAATAAGTTGACCTGTATAAATGAATTAAACTATTACTGATTGTTCTAGGAACCTGTCTTTTGACACAGAAGATGATGGGTTAGAGGAGTTTCTTCTGAAGTTTGGAGAACTTAAATATGTCCTTATTGTGCTTCATTTTGATACTGAGGACTCCAAAGGTCAGTTGCTATAGCAATAAAATAAGTAGTACATTGATTTATTGTAAACCATGTTTTTAGGGAGATAGGATTAACAATAGAGGACATTCTTTTTAAGTCAATAATGTAACTAAATTGATCTGTCTGTATGGCTTGTTTCTGAATTAATTTACACAATTCTTTACCACACATCATTGTCCTTCACAGCTCATTAGAACAATAGTTTACTTTAAATTAATTTAAGAATGATGTTGCTCATTTATTAATTCAA
Source organism: Polyodon spathula (assembly GCF_017654505.1). Classification (NCBI taxonomy): domain Eukaryota; kingdom Metazoa; phylum Chordata; class Actinopteri; order Acipenseriformes; family Polyodontidae; genus Polyodon; species Polyodon spathula. Next base: position 37,358,408 of record NC_054541.1, read on the forward strand.
CAGTTGGTGAGTTTAATGACATTTGAAAATAACAAAATGCCAATGCCTTTACAAGAATGTTCTTTAATAATGTCACCCATTTGCATTAACTTAATGGAATAGTTAGTCATTTTAATATGTTGCCATTAGTTATGATCATTAATGGGCAAGGAGTATGATGTTTAGATGTGCAGTTTTTAAGTTTAAAGATATGTGACAATAATTCTCTATGTTGTCCATAGCCCTTCTGTAACATATGAGACCCTGGAGAGAACTGTTAACATGATGTAAGCATACCAGCTATTAAAGCTGTGCAGCTTCTTTGTCCTGTGCAGGATATCTGAAATTGTCTTTGTTACTCCAAGGGAGTAGTAAGTGTCAACATTAATTAAGCTAGTGTATATGATGAGCCAGTGTAAGTAATTTAGTGAGCAGTGTTCAGAGAGAGGTTATTGCAGACCTTTCCTACTATGATGTGGCTTCAGTGTCATGGAATAAACCAACTGAAATGTGGAATAGGCTAAAAAAAATAGTTAAAGTTCAACATTTTAATTGTTACATTTATTCACTGATATTTTACATTATTCTCAGTGGAAGGGGACAGTCCTTTCTAATTGATAACATTTCTTAATTTTAGAAAACCTTGTAAAATCCCCTAAATACAAATTCAAAAGTGATGGTCAGGTCTCAGGGCTGCTAGCCTCCATATCGACTATGGAAGTGTTCATTCTAAGTTATGTGAAGTGTTCCAAATACTGGACTAACTGTTATAGGTTCTGATGTTGGTTTTAACCCTATACCTGTTTGTTTTTTGACAGGTTGTGTCTTTACCCAGTTTAAGACAAAAGAAGCTTCAGAAAAGTGTATTGCTGAAGCTCAGGATGAATCTGAGGTAAGGAGATAAGTAAAACAAACATTATCATAGCCAATATGTCGCTATGAGGTTCATACAGGTTGTATTTTATGTTCTCACTACTGAAAGATTTTGGAACTAATGCTTGCGCTTTTGTGTCTGCAGATAGGTTTGATAGGTTATATTGTGCTATTTGAAATTTTTACATCCAACTTCAAATGAGTGCATTGATTGAATCATTTGGTTGAAAAATGTGCATGTTTTTGCATATGATCCATAATTGGCCTCATTGAAATCACGTTTCATTGAAATCCAACGACCAGAGTAACTGCGTTGCACAGCATAACCCTGGCAAAAGGGATATACAGTAGTGGAGGCGTAGTGCCATTATTCAATTATCAGTTATTCAATTGGAAATGCTGTTATGTATGTACATGTTTGCCTAAATACAACCTGCATCATTGTAACTGTATAATTAAATAATCTCAATAGAACGGAGGTCTGAAAGTAGACGGCAGGACGTTGAACATTGTCTTGGCAGTCAGTCGGGTGGATGCTATGAAGCCCACAGGAACATGGAACTTATACCTGGCGAGAGACGGCTGTAAGTGTCAAATTTGATTTACATTATTATTTACAGTATCTGCTTTTAAAAGCTGTAAAATACTACATTGACAAAGGTAAAGTAGAACAACCTTTGTTCCATGCACAGCTTGCAAGCATCAGTGTAGTACTTTTACAGTAGTGCTAAAATAGAATTCTTAGTTGAGTAGAAGTGTAAATAGTCCTTTTCTACAACAATTTTAAAGCTACTTTGTAATGCGATTCACTTTGGAACCTGGGAATATTAAATCTTTACAACCTTCAATTTTGCAAAAACAAAAATGATTTGCTGCAGTGTCCCTTGGTTCTCCCAGACATCCACAAATAGTTACCCTCCCCACTGCAAATGTTAATAGACCTTTTGAATGCTGAATTAAATCTGTAAGAAGCGGAAGTTAATGTAAAAGAACCTCAAGTCAATGCATCCCTTAAATTACCGGTTGTGTACTCACAGGGAACTATGTTTAATTCCCTAAACGAGCCGGCATGCAGATTTGTTTTCAGAGAGTGTGTGTGTGTGTGTGTAAAATTATTTAATATTTCATTTACAGTTATCTGTGCAGAAACCAAAGCAGCTGAAGAACTGAATGCAGCTAACCTTGCCAAGAGAATACGGGTAAGCACTTCGAACTAGGACTGAATACAGGGTTGGGTTATTGGAGGTCTTAATCTAGACAATAATTTAGAAATGATTTAAACAATTTCAGCTAAAAGTTGGGAAAGTTTCACACATAGGCAATTCCCACAGACGATAGTGTTATAAATGTCTAAGCAGTGTAATCATTCAGCAATAGTTAATACTAAAAGCGAGACTTGCAAGCTTCTTGTCAGGTAGACAGTAGATTTGTCTTCATTTCTTGAGTATTGGAATCTGGGGATACAGTATTCACAGATGTATGTGGTCTATCTTTACATGCTGTATACATTTTTATCTAGAAAATTGCTTATCTAATTGGGATAATTTGAGAGTATGATGACTGATGGCTCTGATTGTGTATTTATAGCATGGCAGGAATGTGCTTGCAAAAAAATTGGTTTCTTTTAACTCATTTTTACAATTGTGCTTTTCTTTTTAGTTTGAAGAACTCAAATGACAGAAGTTGAAGAATGTCAATATTTTTGTCTCAAGCAAGGCTGTGTATTCACAACATACCTGAGTCCATGGAGAAAGAACAGTTAAGAACTGTGTCTAAAGGCAGCTGGGGGAGGTAAGGACGTGCAGATAAATGAGGTGAGAGAAACTATTTTGCTTGCAAGGCTAAAAATGTTTGTCAGCATTCTGACTACCGTCTATCATAAATGAGGGCCTTGTGTGTTTTAGCCTCAAGTATATAGTTTTTAAAATATTTTTTTAAATGTAAAAGAAGGCTACCCGTGTTTCCAGTAAAGGCATTGTAATAAGAATGCTACTTGAGAGCAGGAAGAATATTCCTGTTATTCATTGCCTTTTTCTTGACTTCATAAGCTTGGTGCAGAACATAATTTTGAAAAATATACTGCTTTAGCAATTGAATAGGAAATTGTTTGACTGGCATGCTTTTGGGTGTGGATTGTGTACAGTGTACCGTTAAAAACAGATGTATAAGCTGTCCAAGTTGCTGATGAACATTTGGTTACCACAGTGAACTGCTGCTATCTCAGTTTGAAATGTTAGCCCTATTGAATTAAGTCCTATGAATACAAGATTGTTTTGCCAAGACATTAGTTGCAATCTGTTTTGCATTTTTTTAAATGTATTTATTTATTTTTAGTTGGTGCAAAAAAAAAGAAAACGGGACAAGGTTACACTGAACCTTTTCTCGTTGTGTTTGTCTAGAACAGTGAAATGTTCAGTCTCACGAGAGGGGTTGATCGTTCCAGGGTGCCTTGCGGCAAAGGCAGTGGATTGTCATTGTCCATCTCCGTAGCATAACTGCCCTCAAAAATGTAATTGGTTTCTGTTTAATTGTATGCTTTATCTTGCCTTGAAGGGTGTCCTACATTTCCTTCTATCCGTCACTGTGTTTTTAACTGAGTGAAAGCTCTAAAGTTTAGTAAGATTTGTGGTAGCACAAATTCACCACTAGATGGAGTAGTGTTTTACTTTTATGTCTCTCCACAAAACTGTCACCATGTTTGCTTGAATCAGACAATTTGTTCACATTTTTTGTTAGTTAATATAAACTTTCCTTTTAGCTTGTTAATTGGTAAATGTGCAGGTTTTAATGCCCCCCCCCCCCCCCTCCCACACACAATGTATTTAAAGCCCATAGGGATAAACTTTGCTTGTTGTTGGTGTGCTTGTCAGTTAGTAACATAAAAATACCTGGTATTGGAAAATATTGCAGTAGGTGAAACTTCATGTTTTAAAATGAGTTTTGGTTACTTTGTGGATAGCTCATTTAGAATCATATCACATGTGGTTCTTTAGTAATTTAGAGATTCCATAATAATCTTGGGCACCTGTTCCAGTGCGTTTAAACTCCTACAATAAATATTTGTTAAGTCCATCGCCCAGTATGGAGAATGGGTGTCTGAATAGGAGAGCAGATGCTTTTCCTAACATTTAAAATGTGTGTGTTTCCAGTGTCGTGTGATGTGTGACAGGAGTTCTCAGACTGGGAAGGCTTTAGGACGTTCACTTGGCTATGCCTTCATAGACTTCTCGGAACATGAGCCCACCCTCAAAGTTCTATGACACTTGAACAATAACCCAAACATATTTGAGCCAGAGATGGTCAGTAAGTTTTTTGGCTTTACTAAAATGAGTTGGGTAGTCAATAACTTTAAATATAGTATAGGACCACTCAGAAACCAAGTATGTGTGTGTGGGGGAGGTTTTTACATTCCCCCCCCCACATACTTTGTATTTGCAGAGTTAATGCTTTGTTTATTAATGACAGATTAATAAACGGGGAAGTGAAACCCAACAAGAAATAGAGCAAATATTAGGTTTGGCAATCACTATTCTGGTAAAGCAGTATTCCTGTTATAAAAACAGGTCAATTATAAATTGTGTATGTGTATAGTACAAACTAACACAATTCATCTTATAGATTGAAGAAGTGTTAGATTTTTTAATGTCATGTGTCTTTACCAATGTAGAACTGCACTGAAATATGGTTGGTATGGCTCACCCTTATTTATTTTGCACGTGTCTGTTTTAGTTCTTTGGTCAAGCCATATTTTCAGTTGAGTCTGATTTTTATGGTACTCAAAAATCATGAAATTTAACCTGATTTAATTTCTAGTGTCCTGCATTGATTTTAGGCTGAACTCTGTATTCAGATTTAGGCAACCTAATGATTATTCCCTGTTCAAAAATAAATAAATAAACTCAAACATAGGGTGTGATGCTGCCACATGTAAAGTAAATGTTTTATATATTCCTATACATTAAAGTATTTTAAACGTTTAATCGCCAAATGCCATTTTTTCTCAGAGACCTATTATGGAGTTTTCCTTGAAGATAAGAGAATGTTAAAAATAAAGGAAATGAGAGCACTGAAAAACCAGGTATGAAAATGCTCTTCATGTCATGTCCGCTGTGTAAGGGCCTTAAGTGAGTAAAAGCTTGACATTGCTTGTTTGTGCTGCCCCTGAACTGTTTTTTAAAAAGTTTATGCAGTTGAGTTATAGTTGGTTTAGTGGAGTATTTCAATACCATTTTCAGTATTTAAACTCCAGTTCCAGTATCCATATAGTGACTTTAAAGAAATACTGCATAACAAAAATTGCCATGCTAAAATATCGTTTATCACAAGTTTTATTACAAGGTTACTTCCTTAAAGAAGCTAGAAGTATATTTTGCCATAATTTAAAAATTGCTATTTGTATTTGGGCCTGGTTCCAAACATAAAACAATTTGTTAAAGATGACAGATTAACACAGGGTACGAGTTGGTCGTTTTTATAGCTGACACTAGAGGATAACAAAACACAATATAAAGCACTGGCAATACTGGAATAAAGGACCATTTGCGTTTGTCAAAATGGGTCAGGTAAGCAAATTCTATAAAATGTTTTTTTTCAAACATGTAATTCCTGCATGCCGATTGCTTTACTTTAGCAGAAATTCCATTATTGTGGAAAACAATTTGCCCTAAATACCTGATCAATTCTAACTTCCCAGCCGGCATTACACCTGGCATTGAACAAATCATTAAAAAACTAAAATATTAACCGAAGATAAAAAAAAAAGTCCTTTGGAGATTATTCACCCCTTATCTCTTATCACCATACAGAAAAAGGTGAAGCACACGGTGGGCTTAGAAGGGGATAAGAAAGCCCCCAATATCTCTGATAAAAATAAAAAGCCAAGGCAAGATAATGGTAACAGCAGAGAGAGATGACTTGAGACATTCACACACAGAGGAGTGGACAAGGAGGGCAATTCACACACAGAGGAGTGGACAAGGAGGGCAATTTCTGGTCAGGATTCGTCACCAAACCAGGTGTGGAGGTGGAAGAACTGCCTAGTGGCAAGAAGCGCAAGAAGGTCCTTCCCCTTCCCTCACACAGAGGCCCTAAAATCAGGTTAGAAAGGAGGCTGCATCGTAAGGGCCTGGCTTGTGTTTTCCACATAAGGATTCTTTAGTTTACACTTTTAAGTTGTTTTTAATGTCGATTTGTTATTAGCAAAGTCACTGCTATTTGTGCACAGGGATAAGTCATCTTCAGTACATGAATGTTACAGTTTTAATCTCATCAGAATAACCTCCATTCTTGAATGTAAACTTGGAATGACAAGACAGATGGTGTTCAGTTGGCGTAATAGTGTAGTGTTCACAAATGGTTAATGTTTGAGTGGTGGTGTATAATAGCAGATAACGTCTCTTGAATTATTTTAATATAGCAATAATGTCATTGTTCTTTGGCACTGTAGTTCTCATCGGCACTGAACAAATAGTATGATACAAATTACACTATGTAACACAATTTTTGTTCCTGGGTAGTAAGTGTTATTTCCTAATTGCTTATGCCTCAAAAGTATAGAAAATGGCTATTATTCCCCACAAACTTTGCTTTTGTGACAAGGACAGTGATATTTCAAAATATCACTATTTCCAACGGGAAAACGGGCGAATGTGTGTCTTTTCGTTCACATAAAGTCAGAAAAAAACAACATATGAATCCAAATTAACATGTATTTATACTAAAGTAATACAAAAATGACTACAAAAGATTTAGAAGTGTGTAGTTTTTCGAGATTTATGATTATACTGTATTTACAGTATAATCGCAAATTTTTTCGCAAAAAAAAAAGCAAAGTTTGTGGGGAATAATAGCCATTTTCTATACTTTTGAGGCATAAGCAATTAGGAAATAACACTTACTACCCAGGAACAAAAAAAAAAAAAAAAAAAAAAAAAATTGTTACACGGTGTTATAATACCTGAAAACACTGATGATGTTATTGTTATTATTATTGTTGATTTATTTTGATGATTCAAATGGTTGTCCATACACACTAACACCAGCTTCTATTCAAAACTTTTCTGTGTTTTGTTTTTTTGTGCTACCACATTGCTTCTGAATTATTGACCCTAAATATTTTAGTCACAGGGGCCTGATGCTAAGGTTATAATTTCAATATACTTTTTATTGACAACAGGGGAAAAAAAACAAAAAAACAGAGCACTCTGCAAATGGTAAACAACATTGCTCACTGGAACTTTCTTTGGAAAAAATAAATTGTTTACATTCTTAGCTTATTATATTGCGTAATGGGAGGCTTTTAGGAAAACATAACTTTCCAATGCAGTAATTTCAGTCTACCCTAGTATCCTGTTTATCACATGACCAGTTTAATTCCAGAGTGCATTTTGTTTAACACTACATCATTCATCGGGGGGGGGTGGGGGGGAGGATTTTTAACACAGTTCTGATAAAGGTCATTGCATATTGCATTATTACTTTAGAGTCATTGACATGCTCTACCAATAGATAGATTAACCTCAATTTCAAATAATCTAATTGGTTAACACAATGCTATACATAAATAAGAATTATAGTAGTTACTTGAAAATAATAGTTTGAACATCATCCTTTTCCCTATGCAAATAACCCTATATAGGTGATTCCATTCTTAGTAAGAATGGTTACCTCCCATATTTGCTCATTGAGCTTCAGATCATCCATAAATTTGAAATGGAGACTGATCACTATATACATTAGGCAGTCATGTTTCACACATATACAAGACATTTATACCTTGTAAACAAATGGCAACCCATGCCATTAATTTCCCCTCAAGATACGTTCTGTAGATGTTACACTAGATGTGACTCATCAACTCAATCATCCGAGCAGTAGCATTGACTTGTCTTTAGTCACTCACAAGCCTTCCAGTTGCTCTGGCTGAGTTACTTGCATCAGTCCTTAAAATCAGAAAAAGTGGTTTGACATTAAAATGACTACTTAACAGAATAGTAATTTGAATGTCATTGATTTGTGACCAAATCAAAGTATTTTCATTTTAAGAACCTCTTGTGATATACAAACTACATGGGACTGTCAAAGAAAGTGTTGCACTCGCAACTCACAATGTCCTTATTACATATCCTGTATTATCACTTTTTTCTCTTTATTATCTTACTGCAACGCATTTTGACATCTGAATTTTTCTTTTATCTTTTCAGAAAAAGGGATAAAGGAAAACCACAGCTACCATAACCAACAAAAACCAAGAACCACCCCAGCAGAAAAGAAAATGTTCAACAAATGCTTCCAGTCAAACAGGTACATTAACTTCTAGCATTAGAATTTATACTCCAGGTGATAACCAAGGAAGTACAGTTGGCTAAAAGATACCAAAGGGTTTTTGAATTGAGAAAAATGTAACTAACCCATAGAAAATAGCTGTAAAACTGGGGCATAATATTTCAGCAGTTGCTGTATTATTTAACATGCTTTACAGGAGCTTTGAGGACTTTTTTTTTTTTTTTTTTTTTTTTAAGGATTAGAGTAAAAGATTATAGTGTACTGAGCGGGACTGAACAATACAGCATAGTTTTTATTATTATTGATTTTACATCTCCCATTTTTTACCCAGCCATCTCCCATTTTTTACCCAGCCATTATTCTCTCTCCAACCCCCCCCCCCCCCCCACAAAATAATACCACTCACCCAGAGTGTGGGATGAATATATTATTTTATTATTATTTTTTATTGTTATTGATACCCCAGTGCCAGTTATTCAGCCATGCTTTAAAGAGAGAACAAGGTAAAGAAAACAGCTCCAGGTTATGAACATACAACAGAAAGGGCTGCCAGTCTTTGTAAAAGGAGTCAGTGGATCTGCGCAGTGTATACTTAATTTTCTCTAGTTTTAGGAGGTACGTTAGATCTCTGATCCAGTGAGTGTGTGAAGGTGGGGCAGCTGACTTCCAGTTAGGTAGTATCAGGCGTGTAGCCAGCAAGGACGTAAAGGCCAGGGTGCTTCTGTGCAAATTGGACATGGGGACATCATTAGGCATTACACCAAAGAGTGCAGTCGGGGGTATGCTCAATATGTGTCTGCACCATTTTAGAATAATCTTAAAAATAGAAGTCCATAGGGGACTCAGTCTGGGACAGGACCAGAACATATGCAGGAGGGATGCTGGAGCTTGTTTGCATCTGTCACAGGTCGGGTCTAAGTCTGGATAGATCTTAGCCTCTTAGCCAATTTCAATTTAGATAGGTGAACACGATTTAAAACTTTGAACTGTATTAACCCATGCTGGGTGCAGATGGAGGAAGAATGGAATTCCAGTCATTTTCAGAGATAGCCAGGCCCAAATCCTGTTCCTAAGCAGATTTCAATGCGGACAGGGAGGGACAAGAGAAAGAAAGTACGATTACAAATTTTGGAGTTAAAGATGGGCTTCACAGAAGGATCAGGGGGCAAGATTGGGAACTGGGTGGTCTTAGTATGCATGAAGTCCCTGACCTGTATATGACAAAAAAAAGTTGCTCAGAGGAATCAAAAGTTTTATCGATGTACAAATCCTTGAGAGTTGTAAGACCAGCTCTGTGACAGGCGCGAAAGGCCAGATCATTTACGGGGGGGGGGGGTTGATTTATGTCAATAGGGCAAGCATAAGCATATTTTGTAAGCCTAAATTCACTCCAAATTCTAAGAGTGTCGGACTAGAATGTTAGCACTGAAGCGGGATGTAAAGAGGGGGAGGGTGGAACATAACAACACCGGTAAGGAAGTACATCTACAGGAGACTGCCTCTGTATAGAGCCATTCAGGAGCACTTTTTTGGAGGTGAGAATGTAACCAGTAGGAAAGGTTGTGAATGTTAGCTGACCAGTAATTTAAAATAAAATTTAAAACTTTTATTGAAGTTTAGTTTATAGCCAGAAAAATTGCTAAATTTGTTGAGGATTGAAAGAACCTGAGCGATTGATGAGCTGGGGTCAGATATGTAAAGAAGAAGGTCACCTGCATACAGAGAGACCTTTTGTTCCCGGCCTTCCAGAACCACACTCCAGACTGCTTGGTCATTGTGTAAGCAGATTGCGAGGGGTTCAGCAGTGATGCTCATTGGAGAAAGTGGAGAAGAGGGCAGCGCTGCCGAGTGCCATGTTGTAGAGGGAAGTAAGTAGAAATGGAGGCGTTTGTATGAACTGAAACTAATGGAGATGTATAGAGCAGTTTGACCCAAATCCAAACCTCTGAAGAGTAGTAAACAGATCAACATTCCCATTCAACATGGTCAGATGCTTTTTCAGCGTCAAGAGAAATAACCACCCCTGATGTGGGAGAGGTTGACTGTATAAATTATATTCAAAAGGCATCTGAGTTTAGAAAGGGAATGTCTCTCCTGTATGAAACCAGTTTGGTCAATGGAAATTATATAGGAAAGTACAGCTTCAAGGCGATGTGCTAATACCTTGGCGAGGATTTTTACATCCACATTTAGGAGGGAAATTGGGCGATAAGCTCCACATTCCAAGGGATCTTTTATTCTGTTTTTAAAATCAAAGATATTGAGGCCTGACAAAGTGTTAGAGGAAGGGAACGAGATGTGAATGATTCAGAGAACATTGAGCCTAGTATAAGGGAGAGTTGAGCAGAAAATGTCTTCAAAAATTCAATGGGAAACCCATACAGCCCAGGAGGCTTGCCACTTTGTAACAAGCTGATTGCTCTGGATATCTCATTTAGAGAGAAGGGTTCTTCCAGGTGGGCCATCGATTCAGAATTGATAGTTGGGTATCAGATTTATCAAATAAATTATCTACAAGTGAGGGGTCAGCTAAAGATTCCGATCTATAGAGGTTTGCATAAAAAATTTAGAACTCTTATTTGAGGAATCAGAGGACTGGCAAAGCTGGTGAGCTAGGATCTTATGGGCTCTGTCACCATATTCATATACTTTGTCGTGATCTTAATAACATTTGTTCTGTCTGTCTTGAGGATAAAAGGTCAAATTCAGTCTGAAACATCAAACGCGCCTTGTATAAATCAGGGGTGGGAGAAACGGCATATTTTCGATCCAATTGCAAAATGAGGTCTGACAGTTTAGACAGCCTCTCAGTCCGACTATTAATTTAGGCTGTGTAAGAGATTATATGCCCTTGCAGGTAGGCTTTCAATGTATCTCAGAGTAACGGCAGAGATTCAAGACGCAGAGTTAGTGTCAGAGAAAAAAGTTATTTCATTAGTTGCAAATTGAACAAAATCCTTGTTTGACATCAAAAGAGGACCCAAGCACCAGGACCTGCGCAGTGAATCTGGTTTGGTATGGCTAATTCTAGGATCAATGGTGCATGATCAGATATTACAATGCCATTGTAGGTACAATGCCATTGTATGAGTCTCCTGAAGGAAAGCAGTGCCAACCCATAGTTGCCAGAGATGTGATAGGATTTTATTACGCTTACCTGAGTGATTTTAAACCCTTAACATTCCAGCTAATAAAATTATAAGGACGTCCACCTCCACTGAACGACCTACTGGTATTCACGATAGTGAAATAGATGTTTCAGATATTTACATTGAAATGCACAGACTTTGTTTAGCTGTGACCAAAACTGTAAATATTTCAACAGAGAGAGCTTCGAAGGCCTATAGCACTGGATATGCAGCTTTTAAAGTATTATCATTTACTTATTTGCATAACAAAATATCTTGATGATAAATAACATGTTTATGTGATGAATGACAAGTACACTTTCCCCTATAAAGCATATAAATAAAAACTAAGATAGCTGTAGTTTTGTTAAGTAGTGTTTTTATTTGAAGAACGTTAATGGACATCGAAAGCCATGCCATAGTGGGGGAAACATACTGCACAACTAGCACACAGAATATAAATTGTAGTAATCCGTACTTTAGCTGGAGGGACCTTTGTTGCTATTACAGGGTTCTAATTCAACATAATGTTTTTGCATTAAAGTGAACTTGACAAAGGGTAAACGTGTTTTCAAATCCTACTTGTGTTGGTATTGTGATTAGTGCTGGGTAACACATCAGTTATGTGCTGTTCAATTAAGGAATGCTGTGGTGATTGTTATTGATGAAGCAACTGGATGGCTCAATTTGCAGTTTAAAACACAATGCCTCAGGGAATGGCAGAACGACTTTCTTTGCAACAGACTGTTTTACTTGAATGTGTTTACTGAATGATTAGACAGATTTTCTCTTTCCTCCTGCATTGCTTGTTGTCCACATTCAAGGTCTTTGTTTTTATTTATAACCATGGTGTTTCCTAGTTCCTAATGTAAGGAGATCATCCTCCTTGTTCTCAGTGGATTGTTTTTTTTTTGTTGTTTACAGGCACCCAAGAAGAGAACTTTCAGAAACAAAGAGGATGATGTTGAACAGTACAAAAAGAGAATTCTGAGAAATCCCAAGTCGTCTATTGTGAAAAAGAGCAAATGGTTCAGTTAAAACTTCACTGAAGTATTTTACCATTACTATTGCAGTAGAAAACCAATTCAGTGTGGTCCTACAGTTCTACATTCTCAACTCCAAACTGACTTTTTCAGACATTGCAACAAGAAGATAGAAAGTGCATTATTTTGTTATTCTTCTAATTGATTTGCCACGTTATTCTATAAAAGTAGTAAAAAAGAAACCAACAGTTTCTTTTGCTCTTATGAAAATTAAGTTCAGCAAAGTGCCATTTTTTTAGGAATGAAAAAACAAAACAAACTTGTTTGATGCATGAAGTTTTTTTTTATAATTAACACACAAAATGCTTTGCAATTTTAAAACGCTGGGGCCTTACTAATACGGCACTTTACTGCGAATGCATTGTTAATTGTTGAGTAATATCCGTCCATCTGTCCGTCCATCCATCTAAAATAAGCTTTTGCATGACAGATACCCTTTGTATGTAGTACACATCATATCATGGAAGGTTTGCATTCTTTATCAGCATTGTCTTGGTAATAAACCCTCTAGATACAATAGCATTATGCACATTATTGGTTACTGCAGGAGCAAATTTGGACCTTAGTGATATTTAAATTTTTTTTTAAAGGTTTGAGGTTCCTTAAGCCCTTTACGACTTTCACTGTCTTCATGACACCTATACTGATCAGCCAAAGGTTTTGCACCAGGGTACAATTTGTTAATGTTGTTGTGGCATATTAACACCTCCCCCATGTGATTCCTTGGATTACGGGCACATTGTGTCAATCCACATCTTGTGACCATTTAGGATTTTAAAGTTGGAAGTTGCTCAATAGTTTGTGCTGTTATGACATTTCAGGTATTTTTTAAGATTATTTCTTGGATATTTTTGAGACTTCAGGTCTCTTGGGTGCACAACTGCTGGCCAGTTTTCAAGTCCCTTTGAATAAAAACAGCTACATGTTCACTACAAAATTGTTTAAATGGATAAGAACTGTATTATTGTAATAGCCAATACTCACATTTCAAAGGTTTCGACATTTGGATGTTGTAAGGTACCAGGGAGGGGGTTAAAATCCTTCCCTGCTAAAAACCTTGTGAGAATGCACATTTGGGTATTATGGGGTTTAATTGTGTAATTGTTTAATTGTTTAGTAATCCCCTGCACCTGATGGTAGTTGTAAATTAGAGCCAGGTGCAGGGTATTTAAGAGAGACAGGCAGTCTGTTCCAGGTTGCTGTGCGTAGGGAGGCAGAAGGTGTGGTCTGCTTCCAAGCAGTCAAGGTAAAGTGCTGTGTTAAACCTGTGTTTGGGTTACAGGTAAACAGCTTAGCTGTCCTGGTTGAGTTAGGTTCCAGACTGTACAGTTAGTGCTCCAAGAAGGAGCTAGGTGTTTGTTTGTTTCGTTTAATTTATTTGATTGGTGTTTATTAAAAGTGCGTGTCAGCACTTAAATCAATTCCATTTCTGTGTCCTGGGTCTACTTTGAAAGGGGCAACGAACGTGAAAAGTGAAAGGATCGATTACAATGTCTTCTGATTCATTAAAAATGGGATTTAAATAGGATTTTTCATGCATCCTGTAATAGTGTAGCTGCCGGCATTGGAAAGCTTCACTAAATATGTTTGGTGTACTATTAGAAAAATGATAGCCCTTATTGGACCTGTTAATGTTTCTGTTAAAATGTCTGGAAATGCTAGCTACTTTATTGGCTTTGCTTTTTTTAAGCAGTTATTAAACCCTCCCTTCTATCTGTCTCTATTCTTTTCAGTCTCACTCAGCAACCTAGGGAGCCAGTGGTACTTATCTTTGTGAATTTAAATGGCTTTGTACTGCTAGCAGCGCCCATCTTCTCATCAGTGGGGTATATAAACCTAGCTGCTCCTTATTTAAAAAAACGTGCCATGCAGGGGTTTAGGGTGAGTTTAATAAAGCAGTTATTGACTATAAAAAAAACAAATGCACATTTTGTTTTTTCTTATGTAAATACTGTTCTAGTGTTGTGGCAGTAACACGTTCAGAGAAAAGCTACAAATACTGTAGATAGAGAAATGCCTAACAGTGTGGATAATAGAGAAAACATTTATAATCATGTTCTCCAGAATTTACAAGATGTTATGTAATGCTTCCACTAACAAATGCAATTACAAAACACCATCCTTTGTTTTATTCTAACTTTTATTAGCCATGACGTTGTTAATGGCAAGGGGAGAGTGTTGCATAAATGCGTATCTGGCAAGTTCAAGGTAAAGTGACACATGCTCTAACCTGATTCTGTGTATAGTCCAGATCAGTCTTGCTTGGGTAAGAAATTCAATGAGTTAAGTTGTCTGATCTTCAAAGTACCTGGTAAACTATTCTGATGTCTTTGCACATACTACCACATAGTGGCAGTCTTTGCTCAAAGTTAGGGCTTTGGTTTGAATAAGCAGGGTACCCACTTGCCCATGTGCTTCATACAGCTTGTTTCAGGCCATTTTGGGGACAGCATTATTTATGCTTTTTCATTGGACTTCCCTTGAGGCCCCTTTGGGGGGGTATTGCATCTAAGATCAACTATTAATGGTTTTACTAATGCATCATGTTGTATTGGTGAAATGTGTGTTATAATCCAGATGGCTGGATGCATCCTGAAATTGGTACTGACAGTTCATTTGACCTATTGTCTCAGTGCTGCATTGCAGTGAGACATTGTCTAAGGGAATGACATCAACAACAATTTTCAACCACCTCGCATGAAACTTCTACAATTATGAAGAAACACAGTGTGCGTTTTATTTCTGCTTTGATATCTCTCTCTCTCTCTCTCTCTCTCTCTCTCTCTCTCTCTCTCTCTCTCTCTCTCTATATATATATATATATATATATATATATATATATATATATATATATATATATATATATATATATATATATATATATATATATATATATATAAATAAATTTGTTTTTGTATTCATTTTTTTTTTTTTTACCCTTCTGGTGATATCAGGGATGGCCATGCTGGAACATTTGTTAATAAATACGCTTCTTTACTAG
The DNA here is from genome assembly GCF_017654505.1 of Polyodon spathula. NCBI lineage: Eukaryota > Metazoa > Chordata > Actinopteri > Acipenseriformes > Polyodontidae > Polyodon > Polyodon spathula. Next base: position 37,373,716 of record NC_054541.1, read on the forward strand.
TCTTTTGTGTTTAGTCAAACCTTTTATTGCTACTTCATGGTGTCCTGCTATAACCCTTAAACACACCGTAATGCTGTTGTGTAAGAATTATTTCTGTATTGTTCAATATAGCTGTGCCTTGCAAAAAAAAAAAAAAACAGTACATAACAGAAATTACTCTCGTAATTATTGATTAAAGGTGATTATTACCTTATAGTTTGTTTGGAGAATTAGATAGTAAGAGCAACAACTTGGCAGCTGAGGTGTATTGACTATAGTATACAGTAGGTGAATAAGACATCTTTAAAATCATAAACGGCCAACTGTTTCTCCTGAGACAACCTCTGAGTATTTCCCTGAAGCATATTTTTTTTAAACCCTTTTTTTTTTTCCACATCAGCACAATTCAAAATCAAATTTGACTTTATTCACAAAGAGAAGAGAAAACAAAAAATGTTGGCAGAAAGATAAATCTACATCCCAAAACTTATCCTAATGCCAGGGGCAAAGATGAAATCACTCAGGTATTTACAATTTCCGGACTTCTTACCAGATGTACTTTGTCTTGATAGGAAATATTTTAAGAACTGTGTAGACCAATTTAGGGTAGTTTTGTGAAATGCACTATGCACCTAATTTGCAGTAGTCCTGTTGCATATTATATACATATTACAGTAGCTTAAGGCAAGTGGCTTAAAACATGTCGACCAAAATAAATAAATAAATAAAAATTTAAAAGCCTGAGAGTTAAACAAGGCACACAATTAATAAGTAACAAATACTGTACAGTAGAGATGGATGCGTAGAGCAGCAAACCCTTTGCAGATTAAATATTATTTGATAGGCGGTGGAAGTTATGCTGAAGACGAGCATAAATAGTGCATCTCTTTTTTTGTGGGGTTGTTTAGATGAATACAAGTTTCTGTGTGCCAAGAATATGAAAATCAAATGTCTCTCTTAGTGCATTTCTGTGTAGGAAATTGGGTAAAATGCTTAAGACTCCTATATCCACCACTATTTAGATCAAGAAACATTTAAAATGTTCTTATATATTATTTTGTGAATCTCTGTATTTTATAAAAGTGGTGATCCATTCCAAAATTGGTAAACGTGTTTGAATTAAAACTTCCCCCCGAATATTTAGCAAGCTGATTTAAATCTTTCATCTTGTGTTTCCTTTAGGCACAGTTATGTTGCTTACAGTTGCTGACAGATGTGCTGACAGTGGGGCGAGTCTCTCCTCCCACTGTATTACTGGCAGCGGAAATGCTGCCAACTGTGAGCCTGTCAGCAGACTTACTGACATCTCCCAGGCTGACTCCTTCAGCCGTGGCAATTTCAGCAGCAGAAAGGCTGCAGGGGTTGGTGGTCTCCAGACCCCCCCCCCCTTCTTTGTAATCGCCAGTTCCCTCTTGTGGGGCTCCAGCCATATTACTTCCTGCAGCGAAAGTGCAGCCGTGAGAGCAGTGGTGGTCTCCTGAACTCCCCCAGGATCTCCAGAAAAGGCTGCTGGAGTTGATGGTCTCCAGACCTCCTCCCCCCTCTTCGCAACCAGCGGCTCCCTAGCTGACAGCGGAAAGGCTGTCAGCTTACAGACTGGTAGCAGAGCCAGCTCCTCCAGCCCAGCACATCCCCAGAGCTGGTGGCAACCCCTGGCGAAGCAGTTCCGGCAACCCCAGGCGATGCGGAGTAAGGCAGGCATCCCCGAGCGATGACGTGAAGGCATTCTCGGGCGGTGTCGTGCAGGCATCCCCGAGCGATGACATGAAGGGAGTCAGGACAAGCTAGGGTGCAGGTTTTGGCCCTATTCGCGGCCACTGTGGCCAGACAGTTCTTCCCCATACTTCCCTAGGAAGCCTATGTAAGGGCTGTTAAGGACTGCCAGTATCACATCCTGATGCTTCCTCTATTGGTAAAGGGGGCTTCTAGCGGTGGCGGAGGCAGAGACAGCTCCTGCTGCTTTGTTCCTGCCGGTGAAGGTGGTGAAGGCAGAGGCAGCTCCTGTTGCTCTGCTCTTGGCGATTGGAGGTGGGAGCAGCGTGTAGTCTCCTGGCATCGAAGGCTCTCCCTCGCTTGCAGGGGAAGGTGATGGAAGCAGAGGCAGCTCCTGCTCCTCTTCTCCCGGTGGTGATGGTGGGGGAAGTGATATCGGCAGGGATCACCCTCTGCTGGTGGAGGTGGAACTAGTAGGCATTCTCCCTCTGCTGGTGGAGATGGGGACAGCAGGCCGCCTTCCTCTGCTGGTGGAGATGGGGACAGGAGGCATTCTTCCTCTGCTGGTGGAGACTCGTGCTGTGGACGCTCCGACTGCCCCTTTGCTGGCTATGGATGCACCGACTCCTCCCTCTTAGGTTGTGGATGTTCGGACTCCTTCCTCACAGGCTGTGGAGGTGAAACCAACAGGCATTCTTCCTCTGCTGGTGGATATGGGAACAGCTGCCTCCTGAGCTTCGGATTCCTGCGGTCCCCCCTTCTAGGTGCTGGACTCTCGCAGTCCTCCCGTCTGGGTGCTAGTTCCTCCTTCTCTCTCATAATGGCGGAAGGGACAGTTGGCAAATAGATGGTCTTGGTCACAGAAGGGGCACCCTGGCGATGGCTGGTTATATCGCCATGGATGTTTAATCATTAGGTGACACTCCTCCTCCCTGTCCTTCACCTCTTTATCCTCCTTCTATCCCTTTTTTTTTTGTAATCCCAAAAGTCTCCCCCCCCCCCCCCCCCCAAAAAAAAAAAAAAAAAACTGCAGTTCCTACTCTTGTCTGCATCTAGGAGGCGCTGGTAATCTCGCTTCTGACACGGGAACAGTAACACACAAGACAGACAGAGACGTGGAGTTTGGCAGAGCTGAGGGCTTGGTTGTGCTCAGCATTTAATAGGTAAACAGACAGCAAATAAAAAGGTTGTAACAAAACACAGACCGCAAATAAAAAGGTTGCAGCAAAACACTGGCACCAAAACAGGACACAGCACTGGTAGCCAAAACAAAGAGACAAACAAAACGGACTACACAGACAAACACAGTGAGCTGTTATTATGATTTACTATTATGATTTACTATTACCTCCATCTCCAATCCCATTCTCCACTCACCGATCACACAACCCTGAGTAAGTGAAAACATGCTGCTTTTATGCAGCTGTACCGGGACTCGATTGCTAATTAATCATTCAACTGGAGTCTCGGTATAACTGTACGTGAATTAAGTGCAATTCCAACCCTGCTCACATATTATTACATTTTACCTGCCCATGAAGTGCTGTGCAATCCTCATCCCTAAATACAAATATCCATTTTAAACACTCGTGCTTGTAACCGATATTATATCCTGTGTACCAATGACTATACAGAGGGGCGGGGCAGCATTGCCACAATAATAATTATATATATTTACATTTACAGAATATTATGGAACAAAAATGAACAATGTTTAATCACAATTTACCAGCGATTTTCCAGATATATGCACAAATGTAAGTTTAATTTGTACACTTCCAAACATCCCCAGAATCTGATACTCTCAGTAACTTGTGCTAAAAGTTTTAAGTTTCATGACATTTGGATAAGCAGTTCTCCAGATATATGCACATATGTGTCACATACAGCCATCCCTGTATACCCCCAGCATCTTATATTCTCAATAATTTATATAACTTTTCCAGATTTATGCATAAATGTAATTGTGATTTACATACACCTCCAAACATTATTTTCTTACATGCCAGTGCCTGCTAGCTTTTCCTGTGCATTTTATGCTCAATTTATAATATGCAATGAGCACAAGACCTGGATTTCAGAAGCTTATTTCAGCTTTTTAGTTATCAGCTCTATCACAGTTTGTCAAATATGCTGTTAAACACAACAGGGATGGAGTTAGAACATTTAGGTAAGGGCCCAACTACTAAAAAATAAATACACGTGTGCCTACATGTTGCAGGCAGTCCAATGTTTGTCCTCCCATGTCATTTTAACATAGGTTTATATTTATTTACAATTGCATCAGCACCATTGGGATGGTGAGTTCTGTGAATAAAAAGAGGGTGATATCACACCTACACAGCTAGGACATTATATAAACCTACATTCTAAGTTAGTGTAGTGACCTCTGAGGATGTCAATTCTGTACCTCAGATAAAGCTGAAGCTTTACAATTGTTCCACTTGGTCTGACTGTGAGGAAAAGCAGCTTATTTCAAGCAGCACTCAGCGGCTCTTACAATGATGGTTTCAATATAACAGCTCCTGTCCAAATTAAGATTTATTATCACTGCTGAATACACTACATGACTACGTAAATAGGATGTGTAGCAAACTTTTTTTTTTTTTTAATTAGTATGCAACAGTCCTGGCTGCCTGATCATTGTTTAATGTTGAAATATCTACTGGTATGTTTACACTGCATTTTTATTAAGTTATGCACATGTTTTATTGTATTGCACAATGCTTACTTTTTGTAAACACATTAATATGCAGTGGTTTTGCTGTCGCCTCTTTCCACTGAAAATTGCTGGGACCTGGGCACCATCCAGCATGTGTTCTGTGAATGAGGTAATTAGTTAATTGTATGGAAATCACCATATAAATTGAAAATCCTGCTGGTGTATTGAGGACATTCTTAGGAGGGTCTAATCCTCCTGATTACAGAGTATTGTGAAGAGTCTCATGACCATTGTATTATCTGCTAATTGTACTGAGGACCATGAGAATCTTGATAATTAAATGCTACATATTAATTTGCTTTATCGTTACAATCAAGTGTTTTGCCTGATGTCACTGCAGGGCATATTCAATCTAAGTGTGATGTTAAAACATGGTATGTGATATTTAACATACAAAATTCGAATTAACATTCAAACAAATATTTAAGCTGTCAGAAAAATGATAGTTTGCGGCTTCACTAACGCTGCACATTGTAAGTGGTGTGTCATTAAATTTAGTAGAAAATCTTTCTTATGTAGCATGCTTAAATATTCACATTTTAATAACATAATATAAAACTGCATATAACTGGATATGTTAACAGCTCAAAATGTTTTAGAATTGATTAAAGATGTTTTGTTTAAATAAATACATATTTGTTAAGTTGGAAATGCTCTATAAAGTGTCTGAATGATATATTTAGCAGCTTGTGGGCTTTTTATCAAAATACATATTTCACATATTTTGGGTATCAGAAAGTTGGTTTCTTAGTTAGATGATGTTTCTATGTTATGTATTTATTTGGCAAATATACTAAACACTAATGTTTAGGGGGAAGAAAAATTCCATGAAATATATATATATATATATATATATATATATATATATATATATATATATATATATATATATATGTACATGTTAAAAAAAATAAAAAAAAAAGTTTGGAGTACTATTTAAACAGACAGACATTAAAACACAGGATTATAATGTTTATTGGCCCTTCCTGAAGCTTGAAGATGTTTTGGTGATGGGATTTGATAAGGGTTAATCTCTTGAAAATGATGCCAGAAAAGAGATAAATCAACTGAATTTGCGTCACTGACTGCATTACATAAGAAATAATCATTATCAGCTAAGGTTGTCTGGAAATGTCACTGAACCTTAAAAAAAAAAAAAAAAAAAAAAAAAAAAGTTACAGTAGAAATTAAACACTGAGTGCATTTGCCAAAACGTACTACTTCAACTGTTTGGAATGGAAATAAAAAAACAAAACAAAACAAAACAAAAACAGTACTGGTGTGTGGTTTTAACACAATGTTTCCAGCAAAAGTAATTATTTATTAAACTGTAATTGCAAATGTAGTTATACAATTGTCTGAAATATTAGTCAACCAAATTACCAAACTATTGTCAAACTGGCTAACTTGTAAAACATGTTACTAGAGAAATAATTTATTGGTCTACACTGATTTTGGTAGAAAAATGCTTTTTGATGCCAGTGAGTGGGTGGATGTTTAAAGAATACAGTTGAAAAATGAAGACTAGTTGTTGATATAAAAAGTGGCAGTAATCCATATTAACTCCTGCATTCCAAGACATACCATACTCTAGCACAGGGGCTCTCAACCGGGGGTCCTTGGCCCCCCTAGAGGGCCCTGAGGTTTCAAGGGATCATCCAAAAATAAACCAGAAAGTGTGTTATTTCCCCTGCATGCTTAAGACACGCTGAAACCTATTAGCTTCAGCATGTCATAAGCATGCGTAGAAATTAACACGTTCTCAGGTTACGTGTGGTGTAATAGAGCAATTTCAATGGGAGCATGATAGATTACAAAGCAGAGGATACACACACAATAAAAACTAGATATGGATACATTTTTTATTTCGACCATCAGCATCAAAACAACAAAACCCACACAATGAAGATACAGAACTTCTTTCAGCAAGTTCAACTGTAAGGGCTGAAGAACAGCGAAAAGTTGGTGTTGAGTAAAAAATACAAATCTGTTATTAACCCTGCAAAATTAAAGAAATATGAAAACAGCTAGTTGAATTCCAGTTTTATTTCTAGTGGATGTCGTGATATATCTCAACCGCAGTGTGTAATGTGCGCACAAGTACTGTCCAATTAATATTTGAAACCATTCAAATTACAGAGATATTTAATTACCAAGCATGAAATATATAAATTATATATATTTTTTTTGAGTGAAAGGCTAAGGAACTGCTTGGTACTAAAGCCGCAATGAAATCCACAACCATTGAAATTGTAAAGGAACTTTTTGGAGAGCAGCAGACCAAGGAACTGGCAAAAACACCAATGTCAAATGACTGTCAAATGACGGATCGCTTTTTATGTCAAAAGACATAGTTTTGAGTGTATTGATTGGCTGTGTGACAATGATTTTGCTGTACAACTCAATGAATCCACAGACATTTCTGAAATGTCCCATTTACTCGCCTATATTCGGTATGTGTGGAACAAGGGAATAAAGGAAGACTTTTTGTTTTGCAAGGAGTTCAAGACAGCAAATAAGTCAGATGATATTTTCAAACTGTTAGATGATTTTGACTTCAGCAGAAATCAGCTGGACTAATTGCATTGGGGTCTGCACTGCTGGAGCCGCAGCAATGACCGGAAAGCGTTCTGGTGTGCAAAAAATAAGTCATTGCACCTCACGCTATTTGGACACATTGCTTTTTAAACTGAGAGGCTCTTGCTGTGAAAGATATTGAAACAGGTCTTCACAGTGGTAACACAGTCAATACAGCGGTTAACACTCGTTCATTTATTTAAATCCAGAGCAACAAACTCCATATGCTTTGCTGCACTTTGTCAGGAAGTGGGTGCTGAGCATCATTCCTTGCTTATACATACGTGGGTGAGATGGCTATCTCGAGGCAGAATGCTTACCCGTATGTTTAATCTCAAGGAACAGTTACTTTCTTTGCTGATAAGAAACCTGAACTTGCTGAAGTGCTGAAAGATGACATGTGGCTGGCAAAACTGAGTTACCTCGCAGACTTATTCAGTGAAATGAATAAGCTGAATAAAATTATGCAAGGTGAGAGCACTTATTTTATTGCCTAGCGTGAAAGAATGACACATTCAAAAGGAAACTACAACTCTGGAAAGTTCTTGTCTGTGGGGGGACTACCGATATGTTTGAGCTCTTACATTCTTTCATTCAAGAATGATACATTGACTTTGACGTTATCAAACCACAGCTGGCAGCGCATCTGTCTGTATACTCAACAAATGTAATGCTTACTTTCCTGAACTTATGACAGAACAAGGAGCTATGCACCTGTGGGCTACATACCCCATTAGTGAGACTGCCACCCTCTGTCCCATCAAAGCTGTTAGAAGAGCTAATTGACATTTCATCAGACAACGCCCTCAGAACCAAGTTCAGTGAAATGGCTGGAGACATTTTGGTGTGAGTGCTCCAATGAATAAAGCACTGCTTCTTCTATAGAACTGAAAGTGTTGGTCCCATTCAGTACAACTTACTTATATTCAGTTCAGGAAAGTAAGCATTACATTTTCAGCCATGACTATGAAAACAAAGTACCGAGCCAGGATGAACATTGACCATGACATGCGTGTATCTCTATTAGGGATGAAAATAAGACTCCCATTGCATTGAAGTTTGATCCATTCTTGGTTTTAGTAGTATAAGTTTAATAAGACAAACCTGAACTTGTTAACACTGGGGCTAATCAAGCTTGTTGTAAAACCGTGAATGAGTGAAACTGCTATGAAATAGGAGACTTCTTTACATCGCTGATGTGAGTGTGTTTGTGTGTATGTGTATATGGTGGGCCATGGAATTTTTATAGGGGGGGGGGGGGGGCTCAGAAGAAAAAAGGTTGAGAGCCCCTGCTCGAGTATATCAGTTTGTCATTTGGAAAATGACATCCAGGATGTTTGATTATTTAAAAAAGTGGAAATTACCTTAAAGAAAATATATCATTTTTTATACAAGGAATATACAGCATTGTTCAGCTAGGAGCTATAATGTTGTAAACAAAAAAAAAAAATTGCAAAAAAGGTATCTTCATCCAATTTATTGATCACACTAAAATGGTCCAAATTATTTTTTTTTAAAGTACATGACAACATTTCAGTGTTTAATCGGTCAAGATTCAGGTATGCATTGAAAATCTTCTTAAGCAATACTAAAAGAAACAAAGCTTAGGTCAAACTTTTTGGAGTGTATTATGTATGCATTAGTGGTGGCAGTTATTAGCCCCTTTCCTTAGTGATGTTAATGGGGCCTTTCTGTCCAAAAGTGTATATGTGACTGAAGGAGAGTACGTGAAAATGGGCTTGCAATTATTTTAGTCATGATGGTTAATACACTGCAAACTGTTGAGAACTATAAACTTTATCAAAACTTTATGTAACAGGAAGGCAAACAGCTTTCTTAATAACATTTTATAAAGTACTTTCATATTATTACCGGTGTATCAAAAGACATACCTCACAACTTCAATCATTTAGTACAACATTCCATGCGAAAACAACATAAATAAATATAAAGTATAAATAGTCATAGCATTAAAATCATTGAGAACTTCCATTGATATTCCAAAAAACAAGTATATAAGTCCCAGAAAAAAAGAAAAACTTTCTTTCTTTTCCATTATTCTCATCTTTATAAAAATCCATTCATATATAGAAAAATACAACACGCCATACTCAGACACACAGTGCAAAATGTAATACACAAATATATAAATAAAAATTCATGTTATTAAAATACATAATACAAAATACATTTGTTAAATAAGTTATAATAATTTAAATAAAGGTATTAAGCATCATGTGGGTTGCTCAGCATTTCTTTAGTTGATCCAAGTTTCTTATCAATTTGAGCAGATATTTCTGAAGCCTGTCCAAAGCTACATTTCCTATTGTGAACCGGAAGGTTGAATTATTTTTTAGGAAATTCTCCAGATGGTCAGTGTTCCTTGATTTGAGTGGTGCACAGCTAATTGATGCTGCCAGTGACCGTATGATTGTCTGAAGATTGACCACGTCTGCAAGGATTTGGTCCACATTATCTATTGGTAGGCTGGACAGAATTTCCTGAAATATTCCCAAATTTTCTTCCACGGATCCTAAACTGTCCAGGGCTTTATCACTGGAGGAATCTGGGATTAGTTCTAGTCCACTGATAATCACATTTGGCGATACTTTAAACTGTTTAAAATAATAAAACACAGATAAAGAGAAAATAATTGTTATAATTATTTGTATTTTCAGTTAAATATAAACACAAATAAATACAGTTTATGCAGGGTCACTATAGGATGGTTTAATCTAATAAACAGGATATAAATAACTACAGAATTAGAAATGGGAGTTATTGTAAACAAAAACAAAAGCATCCCTGGTAGCATAATATAAGGGTTATCATTGATATATCCATAGGTTAAAAATAGTGTGGCAGTGAATGGGTTTAATTCTACTGGACACCTCTTATAATGGAACTCTATGGAGAGAATTATAGAGTACAACTGGGTTACATCTATAAAGCTCCAATGTACAACAATGTGGCCTGTATCATCAAAATGGTCAGAGATTAAAGCAGGGTACATTTTTACTAGATAATGCTGGAAGAATTAGGACAATAGCTCAAAATGTACTGTCTCTATGCAGCTGTAAGTTCAAAAGTCACATGACCTCAATATGCAGCCATATTTTATCATGGTCAGAAACATAAAACATGCAAGGTTTATAAAATGCATACCTGATTAGTATGTTTCTCAATTCTTATGATTGTTGTTTGTGCCAATAATTTGGCTTCATTCTTGACTTTATCAACTGGAACAGGCCAACTGTAGCACAACTGTAGCATAATGTAAAAGGGTACAATCAGCTTCATTCTTTAAATCTTCAAAAACCTAAAAAGAAAATATATGGTTAGATTATTTTCAGCCCATTTAAAAAAAAAAAAAAGCCTTGCATGCAAACCAGGCTTTCTAGTTGTTGGGAAATGTGTTCTAAAGTATAAACTACTTTTTTTTTTTCTAAATAGACACAGCATTTCTATACTGACCAGAAAAAGAAATGCAACAGGAATAGAATGTTAAGAAGGAATCCTCTTGTGTGTCATATTGGAAAACCAATATTGTTTTGGTTTTTTTATGTGTATCTATAATAGAGTGATTTTAGACCGCCTGATAAAATGTCTCCGTGGAATAGAATCTGAGCTTTTCATTCTTAAAAAAGAAAATTCTTGGAATACAAGGAACGCATTACTAGGTCATACAGTCACAAAAACAGCATGTTCTTCAGCAGCTTGCTGTTTGCTGTGTTCTTCTAGCAATAACAAATTTGAACAGCCTAAAAAGTATATTATCACAAGACCTAATAATTCAGACATTATATAATTTGTAAATAGGAAAACTGTACCAAAAAGGTGCAACATCAAAGTTAATGTAGATACCCAAAAATGTGAATAATTGAGAAAAAATATTTAAAAAACTAAAAAAAAACTATTATATCAAGATGTTTCGGACTACAAGTCCTTCTTCAGCTGGATGGAAAAAAAGCATCTGCTTTTTAGCGTGAGGCAAACACAATAAATAGTCTGATATGCTCTGAGGAAGACAGACTTGTTGAAACACATAAGTGCTCATTGCTTCTATATGAGTGTACTTATTGATCTCGACATGAATAAATAAAGGTTTGAATATATTGCTGTGGATACTGATTTTCGAATAAGAGTTGCTGTCCAGTTTTCTCCAATCGTGGATTTCTACGGGAGGAGGCCTTATTAATCTACGGCTGTCCTGAGACGAGGCCCCCGGTCATTGAAGGTATGAGACATCACTGTAGCGGCGGCAACTACATATAAATATATATATATGTACAAATACAGTTTATAAGTTTTTTTTAAACTAATTGTGTTTTTTATTTGCTTTTACTTTGAGTTACTACACCTCTTTTCCATTTTATCTCACTAAACTGCAATAAAAAAAAGTAAATATGCAGTGGAAGTAAATATCACAACTTTGAAGAATATAGAATATAACTGCTAATTTTACAGTTACAGGTACATTTAAAAAATGTCTTAAAGACTCGCTGATTAATTGAACCAACCATACATTTTATAATCAAAAATTGCATTCTTATTGCGATTTGCCAGATAAAGAACCACTTTTTTTGTAGGAAGGTATAGAAACAAAAAATACACAATTACCATTGACCATTATGCTAAATATACTGAATCTAGAGAAGAGGTAGTAAAATACAATCCCATCATTGAAACGAATGCTTTCCACCTGGACCAAGGAAGTATGTAATCAATATTTAATTATCAGCATATTACTTTTATGAAATTGTTATATACACATACTGTCTGAAACATGAAGTATAAACACATTGTAATGAATTTGTAGCAGTATGACCTAGTGCATTACAATATTAGCATGACTAATATCCATTCCAAGATTTCCCTGCCAATAAATCCCAGAAACTAAAAAGAGAGTTTTAGATTTTCATGTTGAATTTAATTCCTGCAAATGTTAATGGCATAAAATACAACTAAAGATGCAATAGTATTGTAAGATGATTGATTGTTTGCTTTCTCTCTTGATTGAGCAATGCATTTCATAAATGATTAACTGGAAGCATTGTTATGACATCTCAGAATGAAAAAACACAACAAAAACAGCAAACCTCAATTATTACAGCTACACCTGTATACCGTTTTTTTTTTTTTTTAAATTATTAAATCAATTGTCAGTTCATTGAACCATAAGTGTATTGCCAGCAGATAACTAAGTAGAGATTATTTAGATTAAACTTCTACAAAAAAGTCAACTAAGCCAATTAAGTTACATTTAAAATAAAATCTCAGTTCAAACAAGTTCCAAGGCTTTACCACATTTATTGTAGTAAATGGATCTAAGAATGTTAGGCTCAATTTGAGAGAAGTAAAAAGTTGAGGATGATCTTACCGCTTCATGCTCAAGGTCTGTTCTGTGTGTCATGCCCCCAAAACATCAGCATTCCTCTTATAGCAGAGAGCAGTGATTCATGCATGAATCATCGGGTATTGCACCCAAAATCCAGTTCCAGTCCATGTTTTTGTTCCATTTATTCTCTAAATTGAAGTTTACATTACACAATTTTGTATTTATTTAAAGAAAACCAAGCTTTAATCCAGTGCAGTTTTTTAGTTTTTGTTTCGTTTTCCTAAATTGGGAAAGTAATGTTTTAAGAAAGGGTGTAACAGCCCTGCTTTTAATTAAGGGGTGTGTTCCATTAAAAGAAGCTCAGCAAATTGTCCAGGTGCATCAAGGGAGGTGAGCTTGGGAGTGTGGCTGTTGATCACCATGGTATCCCTTTTTCTTGGCTGGCTTGTCTTTGTTTCTTTGAATATTTGTTTTTTTTTTTAAATAAGGTTGTTGCAGTTTAAATAATTTGAAAGTCTGTGACAGCTTATATTAAGATAAGCCATATGGGCCATTCCACCCCAACTCAACCAGAAAAGTGGAATTTTTTTGCCCAAACGTCTTAGATTTTGCTAGAAAAATTCACCGGGGGGGGGTTTTGAGCCCGCTAAGTTTAGAAATTCTATATATTAAATTTTTTTTATTTTTTATTTTTTATCCCCCTTTCGAGCTGTGACCTGGTGAAGGTCAACCTAAAGTGAAAATGTGACCCTGACCAGAAAAAATTACCCTGGGCTCAATTTAGATGCTACCATCATGTTTAGCACCTTGTTCGACTCATAATGAACAGGGCTTTCATGAAAAAAATACCAGACACACCTAACTCACTTTTGGCAAGTTGGCAGATGAGGGACAACTGATGAGTTTTATTCAAACCTCAGCCTAACCCTTTACCTTGTAGAGGATGCAGGTCTGTGACAAAGTGACTTGCAGTGCGCAGGTGCAGAGGTGATGCAGTGTTCACGGTCCAAACAGTTTCTTTAATTTGTTTTCAGAGTTTGGCACCATTAAATAATAATGCTGGCAACTACACAGCGATGTATAATTGCACAGCCAAACAATACAGGGTTTCAGTCCTGAAACTCTCTGACAAAGGCAATGTCTTGGGATGGCGCCACGTCTTTTCGTGGTACTCATGTGCTGGTGTTGAATACACAGTTAAGAGTGACTGGTGCAGTGTTTTTAATCCGGGTTGGATGCAGTGCTCCCGTGCTGGTGGTGAATATACAGTTACGTGTGAGTGGCGCAGTGTTTTTAATCCGGGTTGGATGCAGTGCTCCCGTGCTGGTGGTGAATATACAGTTACGTGTGAGTGGCGCAGTGTTTGTAATCTGGGTTGGATGCAGTGCTCCCGTGCTGGTGGTGAATATACAGTTACGTGTGAGTGGCGCAGTGTTTTTAATCCGGGTTGGATGCAGTGCTCCCGTGCTGGTGGTGAATATACAGTTACGTGTGAGTGGCGCAGTGTTTTTAATCCGGGTTGGATGCAGTGCTCCCGTGCTGGTGGTGAATATACAGTTACGTGTGAGTGGCGCAGTGTTTGTAATCCGGGTTGGATGCAGTGCTCCCGTGCTGGTGGTGAATATACAGTTACGTGTGAGTGGCGCAGTGTTTTTAATCCGGGTTGGATGCAGTGCTCCCGTGCTGGTGGTGAATATACAGTTACGTGTGAGTGGCGCAGTGTTTTTAATCCGGGTTGGATGCAGTGCTCCCGTGCTGGTGGTGAATACACAGTTACGTGTGAGTGGCGCAGTGTTTGTAATCCGGGTTGGATGCAGTGCTCCCGTGCTGGTGGTGAATACACAGTTACGTGTGAGTGGCGCAGTGTTTTTAATCCGGGTTGGATGCAGTGCTCCCGTGCTGGTGGTGAATACACAGTTACGTGTGAGTGGCGCAGTGTTTGTAATCCGGGTTGGATGCAGTGCTCCCGTGCTGGTGGTGAATACACAGTTACGTGTGAGTGGCGCAGTGTTTTTAATCCGGGTTGGATGCAGTGCTCCCGTGCTGGTGGTGAATACACAGTTACGTGTGAGTGGCGCAGTGTTTTTAATCCGGGTTGGATGCAGTGCTCCCGTGCTGGTGGTGAATACACAGTTACGTGTGAGTGGCGCAGTGTTTGTAATCTGGGTTGGATGCAGTGCTCCCGTGCTGGTGGTGAATATACAGTTACGTGTGAGTGGCGCAGTGTTTGTAATCTGGGTTGGATGCTGACTTAAGAACGACAGCTCCCAGTTTGTTTAGCCATATCTAATAATTACAAATAAACAGTTAATAACAAACACAAATACAAAATACTCATGTTTATTTTCAGTTTTGCCCGTCCTTTACAACCATAACAACGGAACAGATCGTTTGACCACACCCCCTGAAATACCCTAAGTCACGCCCCCTTCGGAGGTGAGTCCAATCACGTATCCTCCAATCTGTGACTAACAAATTGCCTACCACATTAAGGTGATGACTTCTGATACTGTGGCTCCACCCCCCTTTCTGGACGATCGAGTTCCAACTGACCCTGGAATGAACTGTCAAACCATCCAGTCTGGGGGACACTGTTCCTGTTATACAGCGCCCTCACAGGTCGGGAGGGAGGTTGTTGACTAGGATTCATTCGTCTGTCACAAGGTCCTAAAATGTAAGAACCCTAGGGACCACTCTTCCAAAATTTCTGAACCCCCCCCCCCCCCACTTGTCATTAACACCCTCCTGAAATTAGATTTTTTGGTATTTCTACCAAGTTTAGGCCAACATAACTCTTGTGGGGGTCTCCAAAAAAACATCCAAAGATATTTTTGGATAGGTGTTGATGACATCTACAAGAATCAAGCAAAAGCGGCCCCTAAGGTTCTTATAGCAATACTAACATTTTAGGACCCACATCCTCTACAGGGTAAAGGGTTGGGCTGAAGTCCAAATAAAAGTCGTTGCTTCCCCCTCATCTGGCAACTTGCCAAAAGTGAGTTAGGTGCTCCTGGCATTTCTTTCTCGAAAGCCCTATTCATTACCAGTTGAACGAGATGCTACACATGAGGGGAACGTCTAAGTTGAGCCCAGGGTGATTTTTCTGGTCAGAGTCACATTTTCACTTTAGGTTGACCTTTGCCAGATCACAGATCAAATGGGAAATTTAAAATAAATAAATAAATATTGGCATTTTTTAACTCAGCCAGCCTGAAAACCTCCAGGTGAATTTTTATAGCAAAATCTGAGACAGTCAGGCATAGGCTCTGGTTCCTCAAATTATTTGTGCATTGAAGGGAAATAATTCATTTGTTGGAGCTGGTCAACGTAACATAAAGACCAAACTTACCCAAGTCCGATCTTTAAGTGGACTGTGATTTATTACAAGGGTGCATCTTTGTCAAAGATAGATGCTAGTTTAAAGTTGCTTAGAAACATGCACATCTTGCACTTCAGTAAAATATTATAGGTTCATACAGCTTACTATATGATATTTTTTATAATATCAGATACCTAAAGACTGTATGGACTTTCAAGAGGAATTTGTGAAATAATACTCATTTTCAGAAGTATGGTGCACAGCAGTTCCTGTAATGTGTTTATTATGTATTCATAACATATTTATGCCCATTATGCCACATTTGGTGTCATAATCTTCCTGGATTTGTCCATTGAGCATGTGGAAAAATAGAGTCCAAGTTAAAATGTATGGGGATAACTTTTACAAATAGAAGCACATGTGTGTTGTTTTAAAGCAGAATAATTTCTTATAGTAAAATTGTTAGAAGACTTCGAGATGGGTTTCAATGAAGTCTTGTTCTTCTAAAGCTTGCATTCTCTACAAAACCAATCCCACATTCAGGTGCAAACTCACATAATGTGTTTATTGCACAATTATAAAGTATCCATATGTTAGTTACATGTAGTTGTTTTATGATAAATTGGGGCTAAATATTCTTTTTAAGATGAATGAGATGATATTTCCTCTTGATCATTTAGGTTGTGTTTTTGCTTTGTCTCCTGTGACGTTGATCAGATGTCATTTTAACATATTGTGCAATGGTTACTTGAGTAGCATTATTTCTTCAAATACACTCAATCATAAATTCTATGGAAAAAAAAAACATGCTGTCTGGTGTGTACATGTATACATTTATATATTTCATTTTTTTACTGATAAAACATGCTAAAAATATAGTTAAAATTCATTAAGTGTAAATTGTGGTATGCACATGCTGTTTGAGCTTTTAGATGGAGAAGGTAACCATGAAGCTTTAAACAAATGAAACAATTGCAAACTATATATTTATTTATGTTTCTGTTTATAAAATGAAACTTAAATGCAGATTATATTAGAATGTTACGGATTTAGATGGTTTGATTTACTTTGCTAAATCTGGGACAGATCTGCAAAATACAGATGAGATATCTGTCAAGAAGTTTGTACTAACTGCTTCCTGCAATTTGGCAGGTGCTCTTTCTCTTGCATGCTAAGGTGCAGAATCATAGGAAGACTTGTACAGCTATGGCCACAAGCTTTGCATCGCCCTACAGAATTAACTAATTTTGTTTCATAAGGTTTAATGAAACCTGCTGAATAAGGTTACATTAATACAATGAATTACGTAGCATTTGGTAGTTTTCCATACACTGACAAAAATTGAAAAATGTGACATTTTGGTTTCTAACATGAAATTCTGTACTACTATTATGGCTTCCGGTAGACCTTTGCAATATCGTTTTGTAGTTTCTTTGATTTCATGATGTTAAGTAAAATATCTAAATTATGTTCATATAGTTTTTTTTAAATTATTAATTTAATCCCAAAATTCTAGATCATGCAAAAATCTTTGTTCATAACTGTAGATACAAACCTATTTTTAAATTGTGCAGATGACATAATGCAAAGATTATGCTTCAAGGAATGCAATGAGCAATGCTAATGGTATGGAAGTGCAGATATCATAGCTACAACATGCATGCCTAAAATTACAACAAAGACCTGGATCTCTGCTACTAAAGAAGTGATGGAATCTTATTTTTGTTATACTTTACTGTTAAGACTCATTTGCATTTTTAAATTATGGTTTTTACAACTTGGTAAGTGAATTTTGAGTAAATGTACTTACCATCAAATCAATAGTATCTAATATGATATATTTTATAGAACATGTTCTATTTTGATCAATCAAGTTATGTTTTTTTTGTTACATAAATACACAAAAATTAGAATTAGTTAATAAACAAAACTTCCATTCCACTTTCATCCTGTCTGTTATTTCTAACATTAAAGAAGTTAGGAATACTGTTCAAACTTCTAAACATTTTACAACTGTTCTGGTTGATTCACACTGCTTTCCAATGCAACACTTGATACTTTAACTACTACCATAGATACCTCTGGACTGAGGGGAGATCAGCTGTCTTTGACAACTGCTGGACATTTCTATATTAGTTTCACTACTAATAAACACATAATGCATTAATGGTTTCTTGACTGCAACTGTGTACTAACCCCTAGAAAAACTTGCTGTAGACTCGCCTTTATTATTTGGTCTGATACTTTGATCCAATGGCTTTTCATTATTTGTTCCACAAACTCTTTGGCCAATCAGGTCAATGTACTGCATCATGAAATTTCTGTTGTTTTCCTGGCACAGTATCTCCCACAATCACAGAAGGACCCCGTGGCAATTTATAATCCAATTATAAATTGCTGATCTGGTGGTCAAAGTAGATTGTGGATGCACAAACGACCTGCCTGGAGAGTATTCTTAATAATGACACATTATTAGACCACGCCGGTATGGCATTATGGATCTTAAATCAACATAAGCAGTATATGCATAAAAAAAGAAAGAAACAATATTAAAGAGCATTTCATTCCAAGTGCATTCTTTTATGAGGCTTGGCTTCCAACCAATGACAAACGATTAACAGGTTTTGTATAGCTACTGTTGTCACTGGAGTCAAGTTTCTGAAATATTGACTGCTATAGATGGGTATTTAGCCACAGAAAAAGGGTTAAGGCACATCATTTTTTAAGGACTTTGTAATTTGCATAACACAGAACAGTTTGAAGAATGGCATGTCAAACATACCTCACAGTTCTTGTTAGCACTGTGATCGGTTACTGAGTTCTAGCCCAGAGCGTAAAGTGCCCCCAATTGAACCAACACGCCTTATGATCTTTGATAGTTTCCCACCAATTACTAAAGAGACAATGAGACTTTACAAGACCAGCATTCAAACAGATATGATTTGAAGTTTTTTTATGAGCTTTTTAATATTCTGGTATAAGTCGTACTATTTTGATATGCAGTGTTTTAACAGAATATGATCTAACACTATTAATTTTTTACTTATTTAATCACAGTGAGAACCTATTAAGATCTACATTTAATTCCAAGGAGAATCCTTGGGGTATCAAAACCAAGTGTGACCCAGGACTAAATAAATTAGACTCAGGAAGTTGTGGTTTAATTTCTTTCTCAGTCAATGATCTTCTGTGGGATTTCAAGGGAAATGACATCACTGTAAGGCTGTGTCCCACCCAGCTTGGGGATAGTGGCACATCTTAGTGGACATACATGCCCATTATTCCTTTAAACAAACAAAATTACTACTTGCTGCCTCTGAAAACACATTAAAGGATTCCAGTCCTGTCTTTAAGCCATTCTTCTGTCAACCGGAAGGTTGAATGACGTAAGAGTTTTAATTTGGGGGTGGGGGATCGAGGGTGGCTGTTTCTGCTGAAGGTACTTGTAGGTGTTTCTACTAAAGTTGCATTTTTTTAAAGAATTTTACCAAGATTTTAATTTAGTTTCTAACATTAATTTCATTTTATTTTTTTTTAAAGTCAAATGTGCAAATTAGTTACATCATATTGCATCCAAGTTTGGAAAGGGTTTTCTAGTTATTACTTTACAACATGTTGTTCTATTTAGATGGCCTTAATATTGAAGGTGACTTGATAATGTTGTGAATAGGGTGGTAAAAAAGTGGCCTTAATTATGAGGTGTTCCTTTTACTGAGATGGCCTTAAATCAAGGTTTTACTCTATATAGTTACAGTATGTTGTACAATAGTGTATATTATTGATTGGTTTATCAGTATTTAGTCATTGATTGACTGATTATATTAAAAGGTAATATTGGTAGTTATTTTTTATGATCTGTGTATCTCTTTACTATCTTGTTACAATAAGGGGAACCTCTGTATTTTGGGCAGTATGCAATAGCATAATTACTAATTACTTTACATGTGAAGTGAATATGCAGCTGCAGTTCCCATTTCCTTTCTAGGAACTACAGTTTAATCCCAGTGGCAACTTATCTTTCCATGTACGTAACATCTCTCACGTCATCATCTTCCATGCCCCAGAGATCACTACCTCATACAGACAATGATCTGTTATGATATTTAATATATATATTATATATATAATATATATATATATATATATATATATATATATATGTGTGTGTGTGTGTGTGTGTGTGTGTGTGTGTGTGTGTGTATTTCTTTCTTTGTGTTAATACATTCTAAAGAACACATTTGTTCTGTTAGAAAATATTTTAAATTCTTCAGTGCATGCCTAGGAATAATGTGTCTTCTGTATTGGTGTGTGTTTTCAGTTGTGTAAAATACTGCCCTCTAGTAAATCCCCTTCATCAACACTAGATGACCCCTTTGATTGTTTTGCACTACTATGATCATCAAAAAAGATCAATATGTTTACATTTTTTTTTTAAACTGAAATTTAATTCAATGGGTTTAAGGTTCATTTTTTAACATCCCAGATATAAGTACATACAAATATGTGTCTTCCATTATACATTTCATACTGAACTGTTTACACATTTTCACATAGTAACTTGCTGTGTCACTGTTAATGTGACAAAATCTTGAGAACAAATTCAGTATTTACTTAACCATTATCAAATGTACAGTAGCACATCAAAACACGTTTTCAAGTATCCATTTACGCAAACCATCGGAAATGGAACACTGGTAGACAGTGATCACAAATCACTGCCAAGACAAACTTTTACAAGAGAGAGAGAGTCATAAAACAGTGAGTATTTAGAAAAGCACTTCCTGTTGGACAGCCCAGGGATTGTGAATCTCTGAATCCCAGACTGCAGTCTATCCCACATTGAGCCATCATACGTTAACAAAATATTTGGTAGACATCCATCTAGCTGTCTTGGTCTCCTACAGTTATTAGCATATCTTTCATTTGAGTGCTTTACAATTAAAATAAATAAATAAATACATTTAAAAAAAAAGTTTTAATAAAAGATGTCAAATATGTTCCTTTCCTGATCATTCCTCATAAACAGTATGAGTAAATGCAATGGTGGTCTATGGTCAATAAGTGACCTTTGGATATACACCCACTGATTTTCAGGACGTGCAATAACTTGCATGACAAACTTGCAGCATATTCAGATCTGGTGTGTGTTTAGTTATTTCAACATATATTATAATTGCAGCACTCACTGTTCTGGGGAGTTTGTCTATTTCATACGAGCAAGTTAATGTTTTCTTAACTTGGTCACGCGGCTGCTTTTTTACGCAAGCTTACTTATGATTCCAGGAAACACTCCAGAATATTCTTATGTGGCTGAATTTCAAAACAGAAACTGACACCATCTCACTTTTCCTTTTTAATTCAGATAAAAGTAACTTGTACTTTAATGTGGAATACTTTGCACACACATTATTTCCATTAAAGTAAACATATATCCCACCACAGGAGCTTATATTGGCAAGTACAGCAAAAGTAGCTTTATAATATGGAACATTGTAAAAAATCGGTAAACTTCAACAGTTCAAAGACAAATGTCTTATCATTCAAATAAAGAGCAACCATTGTAGATGTGATTATGTATATTATGCTGATGTAATACTATTAACCTCAGAAGGACCGGAGATATACTCATAGCCCCGCAACAGTCCTTCTGGCGGCTGTTTTCAAAACACTGTAAATAGTATAACGAAAGTGGAATTCGTTGTTTTTTTTGTTTTTTTTTAATTGCGTACGCCACAAACATCTGAACAACCGAAGCATATATAAACATTTATTTTACAAATCAAGAAAATGTAAACAAATAAACATCTGAACAGACATCGGTTTTCAACATACAGTACATATTTATAAAACTGAATCGATATAAATACATTACATTACATTATCAGATGAGTAAAAACAACTGAACAATGTAGCTAAATAAACTTAGAAAAAAAAAAAAAATCATTTTACAGAAGCGCACAGCTGGCTGCTTGGTCCAATAAATTGTAAAACACCTCAACAGACCACCGTCGGGAGCCAGCTTTCACAGAATACTTCCGTGCCATTTGATCATAACATCAACTCCATATTTTGTTTCGTAGTAAAACTCCATGGTCTCTAGTATTTATTTGCACTAGTCCCGATGCTAATCGACTGACCAAAGCAGGGCAGCTGGCAAGCAGGCGCCAGCCTTCAAAAGGCTGATTGAAAACAACATACCGATAGGTTGCGAATGCAACCCCGGTTCCCTGAAAGAGAAAATAAGCATCAAGGTATAGGGATTGGCTGAGCTTTATAGCAAAGCTGCCGATAGGCCTCTGTGCGAGCTGACGTGTAACCCCGCCCCCCTGGGAGCTTACTATACGCAGCGCGCGGAGTCTCTCTTCCTCTTTTGCTCTTCAGGCCGTGAAGGCTTCCGGAGCGACTTCGTGGCTTTATGGTTATTTTCTCTTTCAGGGAACCGGGGTTGCATCTGCAATATATAGTTCCCTTTCAAGTCGAACATAACCATCAAGGTATGGGAACAGTGTAACCAAGCCGTTTCGAGGGAGGATTCTTGGCAGTAGGACAGACTTACGTCATAACGCAACTGCGTAGGCAATACATGTAGGCATATGTGGAGCTGCGCTTCAGCGTCTATGCTCGCAATGATACCTGTCCTAAGGTGGAATAGTGAACACCATATTGGTATCCTGAGGTGCCATAGAGTGCAGTACAGATGCTCCAAATAGTGGAGCAGAGGAATCCAGTACGTTTAACCGGTAAAACCTCATAAACGTATGTGGTGTAGCCCAACTGGCTGCCGCGCAAATGTTAGACAACGGCACTCCTAGTGGAATGCGCCTTCAACTGCCCTGGTGGCAGAAGGCCCGCAGATTCATAAGCTAATTTAATAGCATCCACTATCCAATGGGAAAAGCGTTGTTTAGACAATGGCTGACCCAAAGTCTTAGAACCATGGCATATGAACAATTGTTCTGTTTGCCTCACAGTCGTTGTACTGTCAATATACACCTTAATACCCGCACGGGAAGAGCATGTGTAACCGTTCTTCCTCTGGAGAAGAAAAAGGAGGAGGATGGAATGCCATCAACTCGACTGGTTGGTTCATATGAAACGGGGATATGACCTTTGGTAAAAAGGCTGGATTTGGGCGCATGGAGACCTTAGAACCGTCTCCTGCGAAACAAATACATGATGGATGCACTGACAGTGCATGTAACTCACTGACGTGTTTGGCTGATACCACTGACAGCAGAAACGCAGTTTTAATAGACATGAGCTTCATATCCACAGTGTGGAGAGGCTTGAATGGTGCCTTGGTAAGGGCTTCTAGCACCACATCAAGGCTCCATGACGGTAAACTGGTCGTTCTTGGAGGTCGCAAACGTCTGCGCCCTTGAGGAACTATGATGCCAGAAAATGACAACCTGGTGATAACCCGTCAATGCGTACATGGCAAGCTGATATGGCAGCTAAATAAGCTTTAAGTGTAGAGGGAGATTTCCCTTCATCTGACAGTTTTTGTAGAAACTGTAATATCACTGTCATAGGACAATATATTGGGTCCTAGCCCCCTGCCAGACACCAATCTTGGAACAACTGCCACTTGTACGTATATTGCGACCTAGTAGAGGGCGCTCTAGTGCTCTGAATGGTCGAAATCACTGCCGTTGAGAGCCCTAAGGGTGACAAACGCTCCTGTTCAGGGGCCAAGCCCATAGCTGCATGAGCTTGGGGTTTGGGTGCCAAAGCTGTCCTTCGGCCTGGGACAATAGGTCTGCTCGCAGGGGAAGCTCCCATGGTTGACGATGCAGCAACTGCACCAAGCTCGTAAACCATATCCTCCGAGGCCACTGAGGAGAGACCAGGATCACTGTCGCTTGCTCTACCTTGACCTTCTCTAAGAAAGCATGGGAGCATCGGAATCAGTAGAAACGCACATAGGAGCCCTGGCGGCCATTCGTGAGCCAGTGCATCAACTCCTAGGGGGCTGTAGGGGTCCCTCACCGAGAACCATAGGGAGCAGTGCGTGGTCTCTCGCGAAGCGAAGAGATCTACTTACGCTATGCCGAACCATTCTTAGAAGCGCTCTACCACCTGAGGGTGGAGACGCCATTCCCCTGCAAGAGGGCCTCCTCTGGATAGGAGATCCGCTGCATAATTGACTACCCGGTAGGTGAACCGTACTCAGAGAGGTCAAACGCGGCTGTGCCCATAGCAACAGTCATGCTATCATCCGGTGAAGACGGGGGGACCGTAGGCCACCCTGGCCGCTGATATACGCCACAACCGTGGTGTTGTCTGACCGCACCAACACGTGCTTGTCTAGAAGCACTAGCAAGAAGTGCCGAAGGGCAAGGTCCACTGCCCTGAGTTCCAGAGCATTAATGTGGGCTGACCTCCAGGGTCCTGACCACACTTCGTGGGTCCCTGAGCCATTCCAGACTGCTCCTCAACCTTGGTTGGAAGCGTCTGTCGTGACAACCTCCCTTCGGAAGATAGGACCCAAGCTCACGCCCTGGCGGGATACCGTCAACCTGTGGCGTTTCTCTCTCCGCAGATGCAATGCGAAGGCACTGAACCAGGCCTGTAGAGGTCTCTGGTGTAATAAGCCCAAGGGAAGGGCTTGCGAGGCAGCAGCCATCAACCCCAGCATGCGCTGACACAGCTCCATGCTGACTGTTTCTCTCAACCTGAATAGGGAGAGACACCACTCCAGGGAGGCAACTCTTTGTATCGACAGGGTTGCTTCCGTGGACACTGAGTCCAGATGCAGACCCAAGAATTTGGTCTGTTGGCTTGACACGAGGCGGCTATTTTCTGAATTGATCTTCAGACCTAGCTGCTGAAGATGGTCTGTAACCATCTCTGTGTGCTGTGCCAACTGCTCCTTCGACTGCGTGCAGACGAGCCAGTCATCCAGATAGTTCAGCAGTCGGACGCCTTGAGCCTGCAAGGGAGCTAGAATAGCGTCCATACATTTCAAAAAGGTTCGAGGAGCTAGTGACAGGCTGAATGGGAGGACACAAAACTCATACACCCTGCTCTGAAATGCGAAACGCAGATACTTTCTGTGACCCGGGCAGATGGGAATGTGAAAGTACGCATCTGTCAGGTCCACGGTGGTGAACCAGTTGTCGTGTCGGACAAACTGGATGATGTGCCTGTGCGTAAGCATCCTGAACGATAACACTGCAGGTATTTGTTCAGTACTCGCAGATCTAAAATAGGGCGGAGCCCGCCGTCCTTCTTGGGCACCAGGAAGTATTTGGAATAGAACCCCTGGTCGAACAGAGCAGGGTCTACTTGTTGAATGGCATGCTTCCTGAGCAATGGCTGTATTTCCACATTCAGAGCTGAGGACTGAACCGAGTCCTTCACGGCAGTTACGACCACCCCCCCTAAAGGGGGGAGGCTTTAACCGGAACTGAAGGGTGTACCCGGTGGATATAGTTTTGTGCACCCAGATGTCGCTGGTGCATTGTTGCCAGAACTGGAGCTGTGGGACAGCGTAGGGCTGGGTTAACAGCTGCCTGAAGATTTCAGGGTTGTTTTGGCTGTGCTTGTTCGCGAGGAGACTGGCCAGAGCCACGAGGGCATGGCCAGCCACCTCCCTTAGGGTGCCACCCTCCACTCTAAGGTCCTGCAAATGGAGGCTGACCGTGCGGTGCTGTAGCTGAAGGAGGTGTCTTAGCACCCCGTGGCCACGGTAGGTGCTGCGGTGGTGTTCTACGCCACTGGTGCTCCTGTTGGCGTTTAGGCTGGAAGGGCTTATGCGGCCACATCTTCGCCATCTGCTGAGATGCCTCCCGGGCTTTAGCAGAGCGCTGTAGCATCTCCTCCACCACTGGGAAAAATGTGTGCCCCGGTGTGATGGGAGCATCTAATAATGAGGCCTTGTCAGGCTCTTTAACTCTCGCCTGCGAGAGCCAGAGCTGCCTTCTGGCAACTACCAGGGGTGCGATACTCCTGCCCTGGGCCTGTGCATTTAGCTGGGCTATCTTTACAAGGAACTAAGCGACCAATGCCAATTCCACCCTCAGAGACGCCGAAAGGTGCTCCTGGAGATCTTTCACCAGTGATGCATGGTAAACTGAAAGGAGGCTGGCCACATTGGACAACCTAACTGACTCTGTAGCCGCTGAATAGCCTTTCTTTAAATTAACCTCCGTGGTCCTGCACTGTGTGTTAGGACATGCAAGGTCTTTAGTTAGGCCTGAGAGCGTCAGCGTTTTAACTTGGGCCGCGAAGGCGACATCAACTGGTGGGAAGGACTCCAGTCCAACCTCACTTACTCCCTGCATGGCAAACGCGGAATCCTTCTGCGAAGTTGCCGGTGAAGAAGCTGGAGCCCCCCAGGTGGACTGTACCTCCTTAATAAAATCAGGGAAGGCTGGGAGCGTCCTGGGCTGTGGAGACAGCACAGACAGCGACTCCAACAGTGACCGCTGAGGTAATTCTATGGCTGACCACTCAATCCCTAGGTGGCAAGTTGCTCACTCCACCAGTGACCACAAGGGATCATTGGTGTCCAGTACCTCCAACTCAGTGTCTTGCTCTGAGTTATGAGAGGTTAGTTCAGCTTCCACACTGTCCTCCTCAAGGAGAGGCTCCCCTTCTGAGGCATCCCTTGAGATGGCATCTACGTCCCTAACCCCTTGGGGTTGTTGGGCAACTGGGGCGGGCAGAGCCGGTTGATTGGCAGTCGGCCCGACCTGTGTGTCAGTGGCCTGTAGTACTATTTTTGTCAGTGACATGAGCAGCGATTGCTGACCCATCATCACGTCCATAAACTGGGACATCTTTGACGTGAGCTCTGCCACGCCTGACTTGTCCCTATAACGCCTGTCTCGATGAGGGGAATGAGAGCGTTCCCTATGGTGGGGTGACACGGAGCGAGACTGTGACCGGCGAGGGCATTCCCTGTGAGGGGAGGGGCCTCGGGGTCGGATAGATGGGCTGCGAGTTCACGTCTATGGTCTGGGGATCTCTGACCAGCTGTAAGCTGAGAGGGGCTCCTGGATAGCCGCAGCTTGACAGGCGGAGTCGCTGTAGATGACGGTGGAACAGACAAGGTGTAAGATGACCCAAAGGAGGGGGAGTGGCTCCCAACTGCTTTCCTCGCCCTCTGGCGAAGAGTGCGCGGCTGAAAATTAGGACACAATGCACAAAAAGATCTGTCTGCCAAGGCAGACGCGGCGTGCTCTGGTCCCAGGCACGCCACACAGTCCTCATGCGGGTCGCTTGCTGGCAATTTTGCCTGGCAGGTGACGCAAGGGTTGAACCCAGACATCTTTATGATGGGATGCGTTGTGAGCATCAAGGTGTGTGCACTGATCAATGCGTCGAGAGTCGAGGTGCGTGTACCGAGTGTCGAGGCATCGATGTACCGAGTGTCGAACAACGAAGCATCGAACGTTGAGGTGCATGTGCCGAGCGTCGAGCGCCAAAGCGTCAAGCGTCGAGGCGTCGATGCACCGAGCGTCGAGTGCCTAAGCACCGAGCGTCAAGGTGCGTGCACCGAGCATCGAGGCGTTGATGCACAGAGCGTCGAGCGCGTAAGCGTCGAGGTGCGTGCACTGAGCGTCGAGGTGTCAATGCACCGAGCGTTGAGCTCGGAAGTGTCGAGCGTTGAGGTGCTTGCTTTGAGCGTAGAGGCGCTGAAGCGTAGAGGTGCGTGGGCTGAGCGTCGAGGCATCGAAGCGCAGAGCGTCGAGAGCCAACGTGTGGAGGTGCGTGCACCGAGCGTCAAGCACCGAAGCGCCAAGCATAGAGGTGGGTGCACCAAGCCCCAAGTGCCGAGGCACTAAGCACAATGTGCCGAAGCCCTACACAAAAGCACCAAGGCGCTGACACTGAAAACGCAGAAGTGCTGTGCGCCGGAGCACGTGTACTGAGCGTGAAGAAGCTATGCACTAGATGCTGAAACATCAGCTGTCCCGCAGAGCGGAGACACTAAGTGCTAGTAGTCTAAAAGACAATGGTGTTGTGCTATACTTACCTGTTTGATAAAGGGGCAGATGAAAGTGTCGTTGGCGATAGTCTTCCTAATATGTTGTATGGGAAAAAAAGTACATTTTTTTTAATGTTAGAGGAACTGCAGCCGCACTAAAGTGCAGATAGTCGTAGTGTAGCTACAGAAAACAGCAACCACGCGGTGTGATGTTATAATCCGCTGGTGGTATTATAGGAGTGGTTGCTAGTAGCAAGCTGAACTCCGAGTCTGGCGGAGGAGAGACAGAGGCTGCAAAAAATTGCGTGGCCTTAAGGGTGTGCAACATGTCCTCTAAACTCTGTTCTATACCTAGGGGGAAGAATAGACAATACAACCCCCCCCCCCCCCCCCCCCCCCCCATATATATATATATATATATATATATATATATATATATATATATATATATATATATATATATATAATATGAAAAATATTAATATGAAGGAAGACGGAGAGCCAACGCGGAAAGAACGCAATGCCGAAGCAAAGCGTGAAAGTGAAAAAGAATATATATATATATATATATATATATAAATATATAAATATAATGCTCAAAAGAGCGAACACTGAAATAAACTCAGAGAAGGGGCGGTAGCCAGCTTCTCAAGCTCAAGGCTGTCGAGTACAATCAGTGAAGCAAATCTCTTAGAGAGAACTTACCAGCTCAATGTCCTACAAAGGCTGAAGGCAAAAGAGGAGGAGAGGCGGGCTTACACATTCGCTCGCGCAGAGGCCTTTCGGCAGCTTTGCTATAAAGCTCAGCCAATCCCTACTGCCTGACGGCAATATCCCATACCTTGATGGTTATTTTCCTCTTGAAAGGGAATGTCAACCATTCACTCAGGCAGAGAATAGAGACTAATCTGATTACAGCTAAACACATTGCCGATGTAAATAAAAATAATAAAGTAGAACACCGTTCTGTATAATCAAAAAATACAGTTGTTTTCTGAGTGGCCGTCAATGTGACTGCTCCCAGGGCTTTTCGGTATAATGTAATATATCTCCTTATTTCTACACTCCCGCGTTTCATGCTTTGTGAGAATATTTAATACATACGGACAGAAAGGTACATGCGCAGACCCTCTTCCAGGCTGCTGCCCCTGCTCTACTCCTTTTCATTTCCTCTCTTCTCAACACCTCTCTGCTCTCTGGCTGTTTCCCTTCTGCCTTCAAACAGGCCTGCATCACCTCCATTTTAAAAAAACTCTCCCTTGATCTCTCATCCCTACAGAACTACCATCCTGTCTCCCGTCTCCGGTTCCTCTCTAAAACTCTCGAGCGAGCAGTACATCGCCAGCTCTCTGTTTTCCTGTCAACATATTCTCTGCTTGACCCTCTCCAATCTGGTTTTTGCCCAGCACACTCGACTGAAACTGTGTTTCTCTCTGTCACTAACTCTCTACTCTCTGCCCGTGCCACCTCTCACTCCTCTGTCCTAATTCTCTTCGACCTCTCTGCTGCCTTTGACAAAGTTGCCCACTCTATTCTCCTGTCCTCCCTCTCTGACCTGGGAATCTCCGGCACTGCTCTTGCCTGGTTCTCCTCCTACCTCGCTGATTGCATGTACCGGGTGTCCAGTGTGGCTCACCCTCTGCCTCTTGCTCTTTTTCGAAAGAGTGTCTGCTGAAGGCTCAGTCCTGGGACCCTTCCTGTTTTCTCTCTACACCCACTACCTGGGTCCCTTCATCTCCTGCCATGACTTCTCGTATTTCAATGCTGCTGATGCCCAGATATTCCTTTCCTTTCCCCCCTCTGACTCCGACATTTCCTCCCGTATCTCTGCTTGCCTCTCAGATATCTCCTCCTGGATGCACTCGCATCATATCAAGCTCAACCTCTCCAAATCAGACCTCCTTTTCCTTCCTCCTCTTCCTTCCCCACTGCTGATCTCTATCTCTATTCCTCTTGAATTCACCACCCTCTTTCCTGGGGGTTCTGACCCTAACCCTAATCCTAGCTCCAACATTAACCCTTGCCCAAACCCAACCATAACCCTAACCCTAACCTCACCCCTAACCCTAACTCCAGCACTAATCCTAACCCCAACACTAGTTTCAACACTAACCCTAACCTAACCCTAGCTACAATACAGGCCCTAACACTAACCCTAGCTCCAACAATAAGCCTAACCCTAACCCTAGCTCCAACCCTTAAATCTAAACCATACCCTAACATCACAGCCTTAACCCTAATCTTAATCTCTATCCTAACCACAACCCTTACCCTTATCTCCTCCAATCCCTACCTGCGACCATAAATAAGGAAAAAGGAATAACGAAACATCTTTATAGTCATAATAACTTCAGTTTCCACTTAGATTTGGACCCTTATGTGTGCCATTTATCCACCTCTTCATAATAATGTAGAGGAAAAAAGGATGTCAAGAGAACAATTTGGCCATGAAATTGATTGCTAATTGGGGAATGGCCACATCACCCATGTGTATTCAACAGGGATGGAATTAACCCCATCCCTACCAAATTTAAATACAACCCCCCCCGCCCGCCACGCACTATATAAAAAGCATTGCCTTGAAGCAAGTTGCAGCATTTTGTCAGGCTGGGGTGTGGCTTTTTTACTGATCTATTTTTTCATAAATGTTGACAGAAATGGCAATATTATGCTGTTCCAACTGCAAGCCGGCAGTTTTATTTTATTCTATTTATGCAGTTTTATTCTGCATTTTATTAGCATATGCATCCCCTGGGAGAGGAAAAAAAAAAAAAAGTTGGTTGAACAATTGTGGTTGTTTGCTAGTCACCATGCATGCAATGCTTCAGTGCAGTTGGTCCATATTGCATGCAAGCTACGCAGCTTCTTTGAAGAAAACTAAAAAGTAAGCATCTCAAATTTGAGTTTTTTTTGTCCACTTGGCCATTAAAATTTGAAACTGGATATTAAGTTTCTTTCTCAGTGTAACAGTTTAAAATGATTTCATTCTTGTGGTCAGTTAGCTGGTCAGGGCTAAAAAGTCTTCTACATTGTTTCCTTGACAACATATTTTCTTTATAGGAGCTCCATGATAGTAAAGCGATTACATCTGTTTGTGTTTAGTGTAAGAATTGACTGGACCATGTATGGGCTAATTCATGAATTTTTTAGTCAGCACAGAGTAGAGTGTGGTATTGCAGCAGTGAATAAACATTTGAAAATGTACTTGGTAAAACACCATAACCCTTATACGTTTATTAAAGTATGTAAAGCTAAAACTGCCAACCCATTTTGTAACCCAGTACTATTGTAATAAGTCATTATTAGCTTGAATAGACATGTGTAAAGCTGAAGCATGATGTTGTGTTCCTCCCTGGATAAGCTAATAGACACCAGCAGCAGCATTGCTGGGAAATGGTTTCTGGGCTAGATTTTCTTTTAACCCTCCTTGAGGGGGTTTCTTAAAGGAAATGTGACTCTGGATACAGTACTACTGGTCCAGAGGTTGGTAACAAGAAAGGCGCTAATTACAGTAATCTTTTGAATATATCTTACATCGTGTGTTATGTATAATGTTAAAGCATTTATAGCTAGCAAAATAATTCCATAAATATTCTCCATTTTGCACTTCAACAATCTACATCGTTCTTAAGTGTGCAAATTTTAAAGAAAAACATTTTCTTGCAAACTTTTTATTCCATTTTAAAACAGACATGTGGTATTACATTATGTTAAAGGAAGTTCTTAGTTTGCTTGTCTTGCTTTCCAAGAAGTCTGTTAGTGCTTTACTTTTTTGGTGATTTCACCCCAGCAGTGGATCAAAGCATGTTACTGGTTGAAAGCATATCAGTCAATAGAGGAAGCAGCTGATTGGTTATTAACAGGAAAGAAGTCAGTGAACGGGTGGAATGACCCAGAAAGTGCAAGGCAGTCTAAAATCATGGCTTGTGTAAGAACTTTCTTTAACCTAGTCTAAAACTGTTGTTTTAACACTAATTAAGCAGTAATGAAGCTTTAATTGGTTACTTCATTTGTATAGCATGCACCTTTTAGGCAACAATATAAAAAAATACCATAGTACTGAGTATAAAATACTGTTACCTAAGTATACTGCACACCTTGTATATAATTCACAACCTGAATATAACACACAACAAATCTTCAAAAGTTTGTAAAAGGGTGCGCATTGTACTTTGAAAATGATGACATGGCAAGGATGAGACTTTATAGATGTGTTTGATAACCTGGGAAAGTGCTTCGAAGTGTTTTGAACACCTAGCTCCTTATTAAATGTTTTCTTACACTTCCTCGTTCCAATAATACTATGTCTCTGGATACCTGTAGCATCCCTCGATAGCTCAGTGACATTACTGTAAAAATCCAAAAACAATTGATTTATCACCCATCTTGAGACATCAGCATTTATATGAATGTTTTCATTATTATTATTATAATAATCATATTCATCTATGGAAGTGTCACAGGGAGAGTGCGGTGGGGTACTGCAATGCGCCCTCCCGACTACTGGCGGTGCTGGAGAGCTGCCAGCAGTAACAGTGCTGGCCAGGCAGTGGCCATCTTGAGCAGCATGACTCAGCATGGCCAGGCAATCAGCTGGCTGATTGCAGGGGCAGGGCTTAGCCCTATTCAGGCCCAAAAAGAGGAGCAGTTCCCACCCCGAGCGTCAGCCGGCACCCCATTGCCTCCACCGCCACCACCTTCACCGCCATCTCAGGATATATAGGACTGGTTGAGGCACCCTGAGGCAGACCTCTTCCACGACCTCCCCATAGCTATCAACACAGTGTGGTGTTGAGATGGGGGGAGGTGGAAAGAGTGGGAGAAACAACATCACCAGGCGTCCTTCCTAGAGGTTGCCCGCATGATCCTGAACTACCTGGTGTTAGACATGGAAGGGGCTCCAGTCATTCAAATAGAGGGGGTGGAGCTGCCGTCCCGAGAGCCAGAGGGGGTGGAGCTTCCGTCCCGAGAGACAGAGGGGGTGGAGCTGCCATCCCGAGAGTCAGAGGGGGTGGAGCCGCTGCGGTCAGAACCCAGGGAGGAGGAGCCGCCGCCGCTTCCAGAGCTCACGGGGGAGGAACCGGAAGGAGAGGAGCTACCGGCTCCCTCCCAAAATTTTTTTTTTGGGGGGAAGGCAGTCAAGACAGCCTTCCACTGCTACTGGAGGAGCCAGCAGTCCTTCCACCGCTGCTGGAGGAGCCAGCAGCATTGCCAGCACCAGCTGGGCGACCAGAGGGAGATGGGTTGGTATACCCGTCTCCACCACCGTAGGAGCTGGAGCTGCCATGGCTGGCGGTGCCTGACCCTGATGAGGATCTCTGGTCATTACCTCCTTGGCCAGAGGTCCCTGCATCCCCTAAAGACACTGGGCAACCACAGCTGTTGGAGGAGCCAACAGCCTGGCCACTGCTGCTGCTGGAGAAGCCAGAAGCCTTTCCACTGCTGCTGGAGGAGCCAGTAGCACTGCCAGTCCCAGCTCTGCCACCAGACGGAGACAGACTGTCATTCCTGCCTCTGCCACTAGAGTGTCTTGCACTGCCCAAGGATGCTTGTGTCTTCTTTTTGTCTCCTAGGGTTGCTGCTGGCTCTGCATCACCTGGGGAGCCAACAGTTATAAAATATGAGGGATAAGTGGAGCTCCCGCTGCCGCCTTCATGGCCAGGGCTCCCCTTCCGAGTTTGCCTCCCGTGGGTCCGCTGCTGCCATCGCCTCCCAAGGGTCCGCTGCTGCCGTCGCTTCCAGAGGGTCCTCTACTGCCGTCGCTTCCCAAGGTTCCGCTGCTGCCGTCTCCTCCCGAGGGTCTACTGCTGCCATTGCCTGAGGTCGGTGAGGGATCCGCTTCACCTGGGTCGCTGCCACAGGGAATACTGTGGAAAGAGCCCCAGGAAGGGGAGCTGCTGGCTACAAAGAAAGGGGGGAGGTGAAGAGACCACCTCCACCACAGCCCCAACCACCACTCCTGTGCCATAGCCTGGCGCCTGGGGGTTGGATCCCTCGGCCTGGGCTCCCAGACACCCAGGCTTCCTTTGGTCACTGGGCCTGACCTTCAGGTCATGGCACCACCAGACACAGTTGGTCGCCTGGTCTCCTGCTCCGCTCCCCCTGGTTGCCCAGATGTCGCTGCCCTGTCTCTTGGGCTTGCACCTCTGCCTGGGGCTGCAGCCAACCAGTCGTCTGCCTGCGCTCCTGAAGCCCCATCCAAAGTGCCTGGGTCCTCTGTCGCCAGGTCTCGGTCCGACCAAGAGGGTGCCGGGCTTTGGATTGACCCTCCTTCAGTAAGGGGAGAAGGAGGACCTCCCACCATGGCCAGTCCCACGGACCATTGGCTTTCCCTCTTTAGAGACATGTGGGACTTTAGGTGGGGAGGTGGCCCATTGGGGCCAGGTGCACTGTGCGCAAGGGGGGAGGTGTGTCACAAAGAAGAGTGTTGTGGTGTACTGTAATGCGCAATCCCAACCACTGGCGGTTGGAGAGCTTCCAGCAGTAACAATGCTGGCTAGGCAGCGGCCATGTTGAGCAGCATGACTCAGCATGGCCAGACAATCAGCTGGCTGATTGCAGGGGCGGGGCTCAGCCCTATTTAAGCAGCGTCTTTTCCCCTGCTCACTCTCTCTGTCCTGGGATAGCAACCTATAAGGAGCTGTGCTGTTGGAGTGTGTGTGTGTGTGTGTGTGTGTGTGTGTGTGTGTGTGTGTGTGTGTTACCATGTTGTCTTCCAGAACTCTGAACAGGCGGCTGCCTGCTTAGAATCCCTGCACCCTTCTTCTCTTCCCTACCCTGGTGGATCAATGAACTCTGGAGCCTTTCCCTTCCTGTCCCGTGGCATTGAGCTCTGGAGTGGGTCGTAGCGGACCTGGAGGAAACCAAGTCTAACAGACACGCCATCACTACCACTATGGCCGGAGCTGATAATGCCGCGACCGCTGGACATGATTGTTTGTGTGCAAGTGTTCGTGACTGTTTGTTTACTTTGTTTATTTTAACCTAGACTTACCACTGCTGGTATTTCTGGGGGTTTCTTTTGTTGAACTTACTGTTTTGTTAATAAAACCCTGCCCAGCCCTGCCTTGCTGGTGCACAGGTTGCACCTCACTTCCTGTTTCTGTGTCGTCACTTCCGGTCCCACCGGCGCTACACCCACCAATCCCCATCACAGGAAGTTAATTGATTGCATGACACTATAGAATTTAAAATGGAATTGCACAACACATGGTGCATACTTCTACTGTTTTTTTAGTACCACATTCTTGCACTTACAGCTCTCACACATATAAACAGGTCTCTAGAACATATTCAGTCTGGAAACAGTTAATTAACAGTATTTTTGGGCAGTCATGAGATATGTTAATTGTGGTGCTTAGCAAAAACAAATATTGCAATACTTTCTCTGTTAATAGTTGGATGACTTTTATTTTATTAAAGATAATAAAAAAATGTCAACTTGAGTGTTGCAATTCGTGGTTTGGTATTGATACTAATTTGTTAATATTCTTTTGAACAATATTTTAAAGTGAATTACACAGATGCCTACAGCAACTTGCAATGGGAATGCAATTTGTACTATAGTTAATGGCCACTGATGTTAGATAGTATTGTTTTACTGTGCAAAGTGAACTTGGTTGCTTAAGCACTGAATAGTTGGCTTCTTATGTGCATTTTTCTTATTAATCCCCTTGAAACCTATAGTTTCTACTTTGAAGGGTAAACTGCTCTTATCATTCATGGCATATTAATTCTGTTAAGCTTTTTGTCATTTTTAAAAGACAGTGGAATGCAGCAAGAATGTAGTGACCGGAGGGAAAAGTTTTTCAAGATGTAACTTGTTTTTCACAAAACCTGCTATTATTGTAAATACTTCTAAATACTGCAGGAAGACAGAACTGAAATTATTTTTGTACTTATTTGGTTACTGGGAAACATTACGTTTGAATTTTGTATCTTCTGTTCACATAGTTTTCAGTTTTATTCATCATGCCCGCTAACTTTTTAAAACTCAGACGTTTAAAGACCCAGGAGCCTCAATAGATCTCTCAGACTCATTTTTAACTGCATCAGGTACAACAGAGTGTAACCATTAACCTGCCCCCCCGAAACAAAACTCCACCCACAGGTGACGTTAGAAATACATCAGAAAGTAAGACCACTTATAGAACTGTGATATTTATTACATCGACAATGTTACAGGGGACACTTTTGTCAGTCATTAGTTATTAAACATTGGATATTTCATAGCCATACTGTGTTTCACACCCATACCATAATAAATGTACCAGCTTTGTTTATCGTTTGTTTGTAGAAATGTTAATTATAATAATTGTATTACCATGCTTAGAGCAGGAAAGTAATCTATAGCTATCTAGGAGACAAGTGAAGTCTTCAGCCAAATGACTGATCTCCTAACCCCTTCAGCCAAATCACTGAATCAACGTTTGTGCGCAAAGCAGAGAAATTGAAGACAAGCACTCTGTCATAAGTGGTTTACCAACTTATGACTATTAATGCTTTTGAACTATTTTAAACCAAAAGAATGAATAATTCAACAGTGAAATCCATGGTTTAACAGTGATTAGAACTGGCAAAGTGTGAAGGGCCAGTGTTTGAGATGCCACCCTGCATAACTTCATTCTTCAGTGGTGTTTAATTAAGTGTAAAGAAAAGCTAAATCAGTGTAAAATTTGAGAAATGACTTCTATCAAATGGCAGCAATGTATTAAAGATTAAACTCAGTTTGGTAATCCTAACAGGAGGCAGACAGTTTGCCCCTTTGCGTCATTTACCCGAGAAGCTGCTGAATCAACTGCCAGTAAACCTCCAACACCAAAGCTATCACTAGTATGCTGCTCAGTGGAGTTGAACAGTATTTGCTGTTTCCAGCTTCTTTGCCAACTGTATGTTATTATGGCATTTACCGGCTTTCCCAAAAATAAAGGAAAGTCTTGTTTAAATAAGATAATTGAAGTGAATCCTCACAACACAGGAAGTAATTTCAGGGTCTGCTAAATTAAATAAAAGCATAAAATAATGGAGAAATGGATAGATGACGTTTTCAAAACTAATTCACATATGAAGGTTTCATGTTTTGTAGCCCATGTAGTCTTGCAAAATCCTGGTTTTATTTTTTTTATAAAATTGGCATGTTTTGCTCATTCTGCTACTTAACAATTGTTCTCTGGCTTCTAGGCTTGAAAAATATGTGTATAGTGCCTTTAATACAATTTTTAGGCAATCTAAACAATAAACATTAGGTATCATAATAATATAATTCGCTCTATCTATACAGTTGTGTGGTGTTATACTTTGGAGCATACAAATGTAGACTGATGAATAATTCATCAATATATCACACTGACCTTACCCTGGCAGGCCATATTTTGCTTATACAATGGCTTTAAGGTAATTTGAGATTAAAAACAACTAACACACATAGGTTTAAGAAGAGTACCAATGTGACTACAGTACAGTAATTTGATCATTTCATTAATTAATTTAACTTACCAACTGAAGTTGTGTGGAAAATCATTACTATGACACAGTAGTTTATATGATAAGAACAAAGATAGTTATCAGTAGGCTTATGTGAGGTTTATGAACAAATCAATCAACAGAACAAAAGATGCAAATCAGGTGCTAACAATCTTTGCCTTGATCAAAATTGGGCCCATGGTGTTTTTGCAACACAAATAATACAGTGTATTAGGGTCCATTTCCCAGCTCATGTATGCCAGACAACACTGTTGCATAATTGATACTACATTTGGTTTGAATTAACTCCTCTAGGGGGATCTAGTTACAAAGAAACGAGTGTTTCAAGAGGCACATCATGCATGGTATTTAAAACAAATACAAATATCTAGGCTTTTTATTGGTAAGTTAAAATCAGTCTCATGATTTAACTTGAGTTAAACTGCAGGATATTTTGTTAGGTTACAAAATTGTAATGTAACCTCTGTCTGACTGCATAGCATCTGTCTGCTCCACAAACAGAGACCAGTTATTTAAGCATGTCAGACAGCTCATTGGTCTCTAAACCTAGAGACAGACGTTTGATCTGCAGTCACTTCCTCTCCCTGCATACAAATATCTTTAAGCAGCTATCACTGTGATTGATGCAATGCTGGTGTTCCATGTCCAGTGTTTTACACCCATTGAGAATGGTGTGGCCCTGAGACAACTAACAATACAAGCAAATGGAACTGTTAAAAACAATAGCCATGCAGTGGAGAATTAATACACTTTTCCTTCGAGTGCAATGTATTTCAAAGGTATTTTTGTTTACAGTGCCTTTGCTCCACAGAATTATTTCCTTTGCTGCATCATTAAGGTTTAGTGTCCTCTGACTAAGTCCTACATCAGGCAGTGTACAATTACATGTCTGAATGCCTCACAGGGTGCCAATTTGATGATGTGTCTTACCTTCAGCTTTGTGGGTCAAAAGAAGGTGAAAGCATCTGAACCGATTTTTATAAGTGAATAGCCATTGCATGTGTGTTTTCCTATTAATGTCTTAATTGCAGTTTAAATGTGTAGTGAATGGAAATGATTTCACACAAATTTGTCTACACCCACCGTACAGCATCCCCATTGCAAATGCAAATATAAAAATGTATGTAGTAACCCAAGTGCTTGGTTCAGTGCCCAAAAAGCTGGGAAGAGCTTTTAAACCCTTTGCATAACTGCTATAGAAACCACATGGTTTTGCTCACTAAAGATCACTATTCTAACAAAACACTTTTTACATTCTTCTGTGTTGGTTGTCTGTGCAGAAAGCCAGGAGTACTTGACGTTACAAATTATTCGTAGGATTCTATCTGCTGTAGGCAGATCAAGCCATTTTAAGGTAAATTGAATTTTATTACTCTCATGGGGTACTTTCAGTCCTCCAGCATCTATGTGTGTATGCTATTCATATTGAAAAATACTGTATTTGTTTCAGACGGGTTTATATTCTTGTAGGTTTAGTCTAACAGGTTTTCTAAGTTTTCTAGTCCTGTAGGGAGTTTAAGTGAATTTGTTTATTGTGTTTTTGAACTGTGCAGTGAAGGCGAATGTCCAGCCTGTAGTGTTCAAAAACACAATACACAAACTCACCTAAAGTCCCTTCACCCAACAAAATATTGTGCTCCCTTGATCTGTGTGTGACCATTCCCCAATTAGCACTCAATTACCTAATTATAGAATGGCCATACCTATGATGCTTGGCAGGGACAGATTTAACCCAATCACTGCCAAACGTACAGTTATTTACAACAAACCTGCCTTCCCACTGTATGCTTTGTGTGCTTTTGCACAGGCCAAGTAAGTATGACACCAGATTTTAATTGCTCCACCCTCCTTTGTCTACAGTCCAATTAGAACTACATGTAAACTTATTTGGGGGGGGACGGGGGACGGGGGAGTTCAAAAATTTTTAAATGATAACTCCAGTGTCAATGAACAAATTGGTATGTAGTACTGATTTTGGCATTTTCAAGTGGTCATTATGCCTATTTCATTATTAAATAATCATGCTAATGTGATTTCTGAAATTATGTTGATTTACAAAATAATATTAACATCTTAATGAGCAGTGTTTATTGCAACTACAGGCTATTTTCACCATAATAAAGCCGCATGGGACCTGGAGAAATGTTTATTATATCAGGGTGATATATAGGGTTAGGCATTTTCCTGTATCAGAATAATGACAAAATGTCAAATTTGAATTGAGCATCAATATACAGTACTTTTATGAGGTTTCCTTCACATTGATCAAAATTTAAAGAGTGTTGTGTCAAGGTACTCGTGTCACATGTGTGGGTAACCTCATTGCAAGACAGAGAGACATTGGAGTTGGAGTTGAAACGCCTAAAGAGGCGCACAGGATTTATTATACACAACACAGAAAGTAAACAAACAGGTCATGTGACGCTACCAACGATGGTAACGCACAGAGGACACACACAGAATACTGTACAAAAGGCAATAAAACACAGTACAAAACCTACAAAAAAGGTGCCACACAGGGCGAGCGCTAGCCTTACTGAACGAGACGTCCCGCTCCAGGAACCTGCTACTCTTTGTAACCCTCGCTATCTATTACTTGAGATCAATACCCCCTAAACTAACCTACTTATGAACTGGTATTCTTATGACGACTCCTGCTTCTTCATATGGGCCTTGGCTGTGCATTGCCTTCACAAGTACCGTGTTGCAGTTTAAGGGTTGCGTAGCTGTAGTTCTTGCAGAGTGGACGCAGTGCCCCTCCGAGTAGCCCTGCGTTGCTGTCACCCAGAACGATCCCCACTGGATGTTTTTAGGCTGATGGGCACTTGGTCGAGACCAGCGCACATGCTGATTGAGGACCAGCATGGCCAATCACTCGCTGCCCTTCCTCTCAACCAAACCTAGCAGGCAGAAAGTCTCCACCGAGCGGCCACCTGTAAACAATAATTTGATCAAACATAACAACTCCGAAACACAAAACAAACCTGTTTCCACATTTATATAATACTAAATTAATCCTGTTACAGGTATATTTAAAAGAAAACAGTAAAGAAATGAAAAAGGAAAGAATGTACACTTACATGCTGAATACAGTAATTACACGTCCTTTCTCTTGAAAAAAATATCCAGTGTAGATTGCTCCTCACGTCCGGTGTCTGGTTGCAGTTTGTGTGAAGATGACGGACAGGCAACGACTGAATTCATCATGCATGATTCATACTACAATAGGTCATCTTTGAATTAGCGTTGTCTTTGAATTAGTCAACCATGGTCTTTGTTTTCACTGAAGATAACACACTTGACACTGGAGAAAGTTCAGTGTCAGTCAGTACTGAGATTGTTGTATCCTTGGCGATCTTGTACGTGATCGTTCTAATAAGGCTAATTTGCATTTAAAAAATTGGTTCTTGCAGTTGGGATCGTTAAAAACTGGTGTTCATTAATAGAAAGGTTTGTTATAGTCAAGTAAGCCTGCTTTTATTTGGTTTGCATGGGAATTTAAAAGGAAATCCGTCTAAATTGTCAAAATTTATCAGGAGTTCATTTGCACTCGGAAAAGGAGGGTTTTAATTAAAAAAAGAGTATATAACTCCCCTTGAAACAGTATTTTTCAGTATTAACAGTAAAGTTCTTTGCTGTTAAAGAAAATAGAGTAAACACACTATACGATGACTTTGCTGGGAGTGGCAGCAGTTGCAGCAGCAGTAGCAGCAAATGTCATTTTAGAGCACTAAATAAATGTACATTCTGGGTGACAACACAATTTTAAATGAAGTTTACAAATTAAACACAAAATAGATATTCCCCAGACTTTTTATTTCCATTTCACTGCCGCACACTGATGGGAGAGCCGTGTCCCTGTACTAAAGCTTTCGTGACTATACCATGAGTTCGATACAATAACCATGATATTTGGAAATCTATCCACCCCCACTGTGTCTTACTAAAATTAAAAAAAAAAAGCATGACAATGGTGTGCCTTAAAATTGCTCTTCCATCTGAAAATATAATGAGGTAAACCTCTTAAAGGGTGAAACAGCTTTATAGTAAAGTATGAATTGATAACTGATTGAATTTAAGCCTGGGCCTCAGGCTTTGTAAATCAAGCCCTTTGTATAAAGTACTGCAGGCATGATTTTCATTCAAACTACAGCACTGGATAAACAGGCCTCAGATGCAGCATTACATTCATATATATATATATATATATATATATATATATATATATATATATATATAAAATCATGTTTTTATATATAATTTAGCATATATTATCTAGCTCTGATTGTGGTTATTTTGCCCATAGGGGAATGAGACAGAAATTAATGTTACCGAAGGTCTGGATCAATAAGACAGATGATAGTTTCAAAAAGAACAAATACTGATAATTGTGGAATAACACCTTATTATATTATATATAGAATAGATATATTATAGATTATATATATATATATATATATATACGGCATTATAGTAATGTATTAAGGGCTTGCACTCAAAATACTATTTAACAAAAAACAAAAACAAAAAAAAAAAAACACATTTTAGATTAGATCAAGTTCTTCATTATGGGTTATAGACGGTGAATGTCTGTATATGGTGGAATATCAGCATGAGTAGAAGTGAACGGACCGAGGCGTAAACCTTTATTTAGTTAATTATCGGTTTCATTGAAAAAAGGGAAAAGGCGATTGGTACTCAGGTACTCAGCCGATTGTGATGTCAGCATTTCAATTGACTTTGCAGTGGAATGGAATTCTGAGGGTTGCCTCAGGTATGATTTTTTAAAGCAGGTGACGTCAATCATGCTGATAGGGAAAATACAGTGTGATAGAAACTGAAAGGCGCACGGCTGATGTCATGATAGGAATGATATGTTGTGGAATACAAAAAGCAAAATGTGTGCTCTGATTGGCAGAAAGATCCTGAGTAGTCAATAATAAATGAGTAATAGTGCAACAGCTACTTAATGTAATGACTGATACACTGACTGACAGAGTGGGGCCAAGGCTGCAATTCCCAAAGTAAATGTTGCTGGCTTAGTTACAATGAATTTGAAAGATCTGATTCTCTGTAAGCAAGTTAAACAGCAAGTCCTCAAGGTTCTTGTGGGAAAATTGTAACAAAAAAAGTCTAAAATGAAACAAAATGAAACCATTCATCATTGTACCCTGTTCTCCTTACAAATGACTTCACTCCAGTTCATATTTTATTCTTTTTTCAGCTGTATTTGAAGTTGACAAAACCTGTCTTAGCATTTTAGTATATAAATCCCATCAAACGGAACAGTACATAATTATTAGAATGAATGTATTTGATAACAAAAACAAAATTGTATAAACCATTTATTTCTGAGATACAAAAGATAGAAGACATTTCTACAGTTGTGTGTATGCAATTTAAATACCACAGACAGGTAGTGGGAATTAAAGTCAATGGGGAGTAACAATTAAAAAGAAGATCAGGCAAAACAATTACCTGTGTAGTGGTCCATAGCCTAACAGGTGGCACTGATGCTGAATTTATACTGTGCAAAACTTGCCTTATTGTTCCATTCAGATATATAAGATAACCTATTACTCAGATACACACAAATCCTACACTAACCTTTTTTTGAATGTCATTATGTGACTTCTCCAAAGCCCAAAAGTAGAGTCTTCTTGTCTTACCCTTTCCATTGCAGTTAAAGATTGTCTTGCACTGGGTACCTTCAACTTCTCTGTGGAAATTGCTATAGGATATACAAAACAAATAGCTCTCTTGGAAATTAGCTAATCATCCATATGGATCTGATTTAAATTAACCAATCCATATCCATAATTGTTTTTGCCAGGATGAGAACCCATTAGGATTTGCATCTTATAATAATCAAGGATAATGGACTTTCTCATTTATTTACCACAAAGAATATCTTTTTACCATATAATCCATAGACCTTGGTAATGGATTACAATGTATTGCACAGAAGCATGCAGCAAAATTCCATTTGTAACTTAAAATTCCATTTGTAACTTAAAATTCAATTTGTAACCTAATCAATGTGGTGCTATCTCTGTGTATGCTAGTACAAATATATGGGTTTGTCATTATGCTTTTTAGTGTACTAGATTAATGTGAGGATTAAATTCTTTACACTTTAATGATTCTCCCTTACAGTTACCTGACATCATCACCACCCCTTTTCGGTTATGTAATTTGATTGTACATGAATCTGTTAACTAATATTAATTAAAATTCATCTGCATTTTGGCAATTAAAATCTGTTCTGGGCATCAAAGTAAAGAAGCAAGCTGTTTCTCTCTGATTTAATGAGCTTCGCTTAGGGGAGTTTTAGAACCTAAGGCTACATGATGCCACAGAAATGTATATCTGAGCAAGATAGCTGCCATTACTCAGTGGAGCCAATTTGTATTTATGTGGAGTTCATCACTCAAAGCCTCTTGAAATAGTATATCAAAATATTTTCCAAATGAAAATTTATTAAATTACTTTTTCAACAATTACAATTACCACAGATACAGTTCCTAGTGTGTAACGACATATATTTGGTATCTCGATAATATACAAACATGGACTGTCGTTAAAGCTAATCACTGAGAAAATGACAGACTATGCACAGGTAGGGTAACCAAATTTTGTTTTCTATTGTATTACCTGTTATAAGCTTAGAAGATGCATCATACATTTGTTACACTAAGATTTTACTTATACCTAGATATTTGCCTATCAAATTATAAAGACACTTGACCCAACCTTTGTATATTAACAATAAATACAGGATTATATTTGAGAACCTACCTGTATAAATGGAACAGTGGAAAACCAATTCTATTGTAAAAACAAGATGTCAAATGTGACCTTGAAAGTGACGTATTCTTTTGGATGGGAAAAGCTGGGTATTTCAGTTCAAATTAAATGAGCCTAAACTGACTCAACCAAAAACCTGCCGAATTTTGCTGTTTTTTCAGAAATTGAATACACATCAGGGATGTTTCTCAGTAATTCTTGGCACACTGACATGTAAATTGCATAATGGCAACCGACATCTGGAAATAACATGTATATCTCAAACTGCAGTTCCTGTAGTCTGTGGAAATGTGTTGTCTCCCGTCTAAACTGAAGTTCCTGTAGTCTGTGGAAATGTGTTATCTCACGTCTCCCTGTAGTCTGTGGAAATGTGTTGTCTCCCGTCTAAACTGCAGTTCCTGTCTGTGGAAATGTGTTGTCTCCCGTCTAAACTGAAGTTCCTGTAGTCTGTGGAAATGTGTTGTCTCCCGTCTAAACTGCAGTTCCTGTAGTCTGTGGAAATGTGTTGTCTCCCGTCTAAACTGCAGTTCCTGTAGTCTGTGGAAATGTGTTGTCTAAACTGCAGTTCGTCTGTGGAAACTCCCGTCTAAACTGTTCCTGTAGTCTGTGGAAATGTGTTGTCTCCCGTCTAAACTGCAGTTCCTGTAGTCTGTGGAAATGTGTTGTCTCCCGTCTAAACTGCAGTTCCTGTAGTCTGTGGAAATGTGTTGTCTCCCGTCTGCAACTCCCGTCTAAGTTCCTGTAGTCTGTGGAAATGTGTTGTCTCACGTCTAAACTGCAGTTCCTGTAGTCTGTGGAAATGTGTTGTCTCCCGTCTAAACTGCAGTTCCTGTAGTCTGTGGAAATGTGTTGTCTCACGTCTCTGAAGTTCCTGTAGTCTGTGGAAATGTGTTGTCTCACGTCTAAACTGTTCCTGTAGTCTGTGGAAATGTGTTGTCTCCCGTCTAAACTGAAGTTCCTGTAGTCTGTGGAAATGTGTTGTCTCCCGTCTAAACTGCAGTTCCTGTAGTCTGTGGAAATGTGTTGTCTCCCGTCTAAACTGCAGTTCCTGTAGTCTGTGGAAATGTGTTGTTCCTGCCTGCAGTCTGTGGAAATGTGTTGTCTCCCGTCTAAACTG
The DNA here is from genome assembly GCF_017654505.1 of Polyodon spathula. Lineage (NCBI taxonomy): Eukaryota > Metazoa > Chordata > Actinopteri > Acipenseriformes > Polyodontidae > Polyodon > Polyodon spathula. The sequence goes on from NC_054541.1 coordinate 37,418,706, forward strand.
CAGTTCCTGTAGTCTGTGGAAATGTGTTGTCTCCCGTCTAAACTGCAGTTCCTGTAGTCTGTGGAAATGTGTTGTCTCCCGTCTAAACTGAAGTTCCTGTAGTCTGTGGAAATGTGTTGTCTCCCGTCTAAACTGCAGTTCCTGTAGTCTGTGGAAATGTGTTGTCTCACGTCTGCAGTTCGTCTCCCGTCTAAACTGCAGTTCCTGTAGTCTGTGGAAATGTGTTGTCTCCCGTCTAAACTGAAGTTCCTGTAGTCTGTGGAAATGTGTTGTCTCCCGTCTAAACTGCAGTTCCTGTAGTCTGTGGAAATGTGTTGTCTCCCGTCTAAACTGAAGTTCCTGTAGTCTGTGGAAATGTGTTATCTCACGTCTAAACTGCAGTTCCTGTAGTCTGTGGAAATGTGTTGTCTCCCGTCTAAACCTGTAGTCTGTGGAAGTTCCTGTAGTCTGTGGAAATGTGTTGTCTGTCTAAACTGCAGTTCCTGAAATGTGTTGTCTCCCGTCTAAACTGAAGTTCCTGTAGTCTGTGGAAATGTGTTGTCTCCCGTCTAAACTGTCTGCAGTCTGTGGAAATGTGTTGTCCGTAGTCTGTGGAAATGTGTTGTCTCACGTCTGCTGCGGAAATGTGTTGTCTCCCGTCTAAACCGAAGTTCCTGTAGTCTGTGGAAATGTGTTATCTCTCTAAACTGCAGTTCCTGTAGTCTGTGGAAATGTGTTGTCTCCCGTCTAAACTGAAGTTCCTGTAGTCTGTGGAAATGTGTTGTCTCACGTCTAAACTGCAGTTCCTGTCTAAACTGAAGTTCCTGTAGTCTGTGGAAATGTGTTGTCTCCCGTCTAAACTGCTGTGGAGTTCCTGCAGTCTGTGGAAATGTGTTGTCTCCCGTCTAAACTGAAGTTCCTGTAGTCTGTGGAAATGTGTTGTCTCCCGTCTAAACTGCAGTTCCTGCAGTCTGTGGAAATGTGTTGTCTCCCGTCTAAACTGAAGTTCCTGTAGTCTGTGGAAATGTGTTGTCTCACGTCTAAACTGCAGTTCCTGTAGTCTGTGGAAATGTGTTGTCTCCCGTCTAAACTGAAGTTCCTGTAGTCTGTGGAAATGTGTTATCTCACGTCTAAACTGCAGTTCCTGTGTCTGTGGAAATGTGTTATCTCACGTCTAAACTGCAGTTCCTGTAGTCTGTGGAAATGTGTTGTCTCACGTCTAAACTGCAGTTCCTGTAGTCTGTGGAAATGTGTTGTCTCCCGTCTAAACTGAAGTTCCTGTAGTCTGTGGAAATGTGTTGTCTCCCGTCTAAACTGCAGTTCCTGTAGTCTGTGGAAATGTGTTGTCTCCCGTCTAAACTGAAGTTCCTGTAGTCTGTGGAAATGTGTTGTCTCCCGTCTAAACTGCAGTTCCTGTAGTCTGTGGAAATGTGTTGTCTCCCGTCTAAACTGAAGTTCCTGTAGTCTGTGGAAATGTGTTGTCTCCCGTCTAAACTGCAGTTCCTGTAGTCTGTGGAAATGTGTTGTCTCCCGTCTAAACTGCAGTTCCTGTAGTCTGTGGAAATGTGTTGTCTCCCGTCTAAACTGCAGTTCCTGTAGTCTGTGGAAATGTGTTGTCTCCCGTCTAAACTGAAGTTCCTGTAGTCTGTGGAAATGTGTTGTCTCCCGTCTAAACTGCAGTTCCTGTAGTCTGTGGAAATGTGTTGTCTCCCGTCTAAACTGCAGTTCCTGTAGTCTGTGGAAATGTGTTGTCTCCCGTCTAAACTGAAGTTCCTGCAGTCTGTGGAAATGTGTTGTCTCCCGTCTAAACTGAAGTTCCTGTAGTCTGTGGAAATGTGTTGTCTCCCGTCTAAACTGCAGTTCCTGTAGTCTGTGGAAATGTGTTGTCTCCCGTCTAAACTGCCTGTAGTCTGTGGAAATGTGTTATCTCTGTTCCTGTAGTCTGTGGAAATGTGTTGTCTCCCGTCTAAACTGAAGTTCCTGTAGTCTGTGGAAATCTCACGTCTAAACTGTTGTCTCTCCGTCTAAACTGAAGTTCCTGCAGTCTGTGGAAATGTGTTGTCTCCCGTCTAAACTGAAGTTCCTGTAGTCTGTGGAAATGTGTTGTCTCCCGTCTCACGTCTAAACTGCTAGTTCCTGTAGTCTGTGGAAATGTGTTGTCTCCCGTCTAAACTGCAGTTCCTGTAGTCTGTGGAAATGTGTTGTCTCCCGTCTAAACTGAAGTTCCTGTAGTCTGTGGAAATGTGTTGTCTCCCGTCTAAACTGCAGTTCCTGTAGTCTGTGGAAATGTGTTGTCTCACGTCTAAACTGCAGTTCCTGTAGTCTGTGGAAATGTGTTGTCTCCCGTCTAAACTGCAGTTCCTGTAGTCTGTGGAAATGTGTTGTCTCCCTGTCTAAACTGCAGTTCCTGTAGTCTGTGGAAATGTGTTGTCTCCCGTCTAAACTGCAGTTCCTGTAGTCTGTGGAAATGTGTTGTCTCCCGTCTAAACTGCAGTTCCTGTAGTCTGTGGAAATGTGTTGTCTCCCGTCTAAACTGCAGTTCCTGTAGTCTGTGGAAATGTGTTGTCTCCCGTCTAAACTGCAGTTCCTGTAGTCTGTGGAAATGTGTTGTCTCCCGTCTAAACTGAAGTTCCTGTAGTCTGTGGAAATGTGTTGTCTCCCGTCTAAACTGCAGTTCCTGTAGTCTGTGGAAATGTGTTGTCTCCCGTCTAAACTGAAGTTCCTGTAGTCTGTGGAAATGTGTTGTCTCCCGTCTAAACTGAAGTTCCTGTAGTCTGTGGAAATGTGTTCTCCCGTCTAAACGTCTCTGCACGTCTAAACTGCAGTTCCTGTAGTCTGTGGAAATGTGTTGTCTCCCGTCTAAACTGAAGTTCCTGTAGTCTGTGGAAATGTGTTGTCTCCCGTCTAAACTGCAGTTCCTGTAGTCTGTGGAAATGTGTTGTCTCCCGTCTAAACTGAAGTTCCTGTAGTCTGTGGAAATGTGTTGTCTCCCGTCTAAACTGCAAATTGTTATCTCACGTCTAAACTGCAGTTCCTGTAGTCTGTGGAAATGTGTTGTCTCCCGTCTAAACTGAAGTTCCTGTAGTCTGTGGAAATGTGTTGTCTCACGTCTAAACTGCAGTTCCTGTAGTCTGTGGAAATGTGTTGTCTCCCGTCTAAACTGCAGTTCCTGTAGTCTGTGGAAATGTGTTGTCTCCCGTCTAAACTGAAGTTCCTGCAGTCTGTGGAAATGTGTTGTCTCCCGTCTAAACTGCAGTTCCTGTAGTCTGTGGAAATGTGTTGTCTCCCGTCTAAACTGAAGTTCCTGTAGTCTGTGGAAATGTGTTGTCTCCTGTAGTCTGTGGAAATGTGTTGTCTCACGTCTAAACTGCAGTTCCTGTAGTCTGTGGAAATGTGTTGTCTCCCGTCTAAACTGAAGTTCCTGTAGTCTGTGGAAATGTGTTGTCTCCCGTCTAAACTGCAGTTCCTGTAGTCTGTGGAAATGTTCCTGTTCTGTGGAAATGTGTTGTCTCCCGTCTAAACTGTGTGATACTGATACATGCAGCACTTTAGCGGTATTCCCCACAAGATTGACACTTTTAACTTTCAAAAATTTTAGTCATTAGGTGTTTGTAATTAATAAGTACCACGTGGAAACAAACATCCCTAGTCTTGTCATGGAACTGGTTTTTGTATACAAGGCCCGTAGATTATGTGTACAATCAAAGGGTAGAACAATTATGGAACAAACCGAAACCGGCGAAGTCATTACACTATTGCTATGTACGTCGGTTTGAAAATTCCGGGGTACAAGGTTAAAGTGAAAAAAAAAAACAAACAAAAAAAAACAAAATGCGAGAACAACTTTATCTCATAGATTCCTGTGTGTCATCCAAAAGACCATCTATACATTGGGAGGCAGTTCAAAATGTAGGTCCAAATAAAATAAAATAATTTTTTTGTATATAAAGGAAGCTGTGTTACTACTGAACAAACAAGCAAGGTCTTCCTTTCTTTATTGGACGGGTATTGGTGAAGATGGTGTAGACCTAAAAAAAAAAAAAAAAAAAAAAAAAAAAAAAACAAGAATCATCAAAAGACTAGTAGGTAGTATAATGACTGTGTTGTACCGGGTTATGGTTAGGGACTTTTTGTATAAAGGGTATATAATGTGGTACTTGCGATTTTTGTTTCCCACACTCCATTATACCAAAAAAAGGTGAAAGACATGAAGTGTAGGACCAAAGTACTGGGGACATGACCCCAGAAATGAATCAACACTTTCCCTGTGATACCACAGCTGAAGTAAGGCTTTTTGCCCTTATTGTATGAATGGGTAACCTGTGCCTATTTTCTGAATTAGCAGAGAGAAATGGGCATCCTCATAATTACTAATAATAGTGTGCTGTCTTAACTAAGCTTGGTATAGAAGCAAAAAGTGAAGGTGCTGCATAAAAAAGGGTATTATTCATGTTTGACATATACATCATGTCATTTAATGTGGTTTAAAGTGTTATCATGACCAACATTATCTAAGACTGGTTTTCTTTAAAAGATAACTTTGAGCTGCTCTAAAGCATTCTTCATAAAATGGGCAAAATACCCTACTGCAATATACTAAAAAACACATAGAAATGCATATACAATACCCAAGCTTCATCATCACATAAACATAAACCAAACACACTGTTGCTTGTGCAACTTCTGAAATAACAGTTCATATATTTTACAGAACTGCTTAGTTAAATATAAATATGTTTTGTTTGATGAACATTAGTTAATCGATTCAAGTTACGATTGAGGTTTTGTTAAAAAGTTACTTAAGAAGGTTTTTATGAAATAGCAAATTTCGCCTTAAGCCAATACAAGATATTTTTGGATCAGAAAGTTTGTTTTTAGTTAGCCAAGACATTATTTGTTAAGTGTTTATAGCAATATATAGATATATTTTTTCTTTAGCTGTGTTGTTTTGAATATATGGACATTTGAACACAATATATAAAGTAATTACTATAATAATATATATATATATATATATACTATATATATCATAATATATATATATATATATATATATTGTATTATGTCATGGTTCTAATGATTAATTTTCTGTTCGACTAACCTTCAAGTTCTTTTCCTTCTAACTGTTACCCGCTATCGTTAACCTCCTGGTGGTTGTCTATATCATCTGCATATTGCTTATCTGGTTCATTTAATGCTCTTAATCCTGATTCATGTATTATTAATACAATCATCAAACTGTTCTTCAATACTTTTCTCATGTTGATTCATATTGCTATGTGTTGCAACATGTTTTTCATGCTCAACAATAATGCATACATGCCAACAGTCCCTATATGGTCGGGACAGTCCTGATTTCCTAGCAAATGTCCCGTGTCCACGATACATAGGAAGAAAGACCCGACATTTACCCATATTAAAAAAAAAAAAATGTATTCTGCACAGTAGAGTTAGTGAAAACCACATGCTGTGCTCTTCGTGCGGCTGACTCGTCTGCTGATCACTAACTTATACAAAGGTAAGAACGCTTCAATATGTCTGTTTTTAATGTCATGATGGTCGTGTGGTGTTGTGTTGAGTTGGGGGGGATATGTCTATTATATGATAATGAGTGTTTTTTTGTGTATGACTCCTCCCATGTGTATGATGCGTATGACCCCTCCCCCTTCCTCCAGCAGACGAGCATCCCGCTGAACTGTTTCCAAATGTTGGCAAGTATGACAATGCAAAAATAAGCTGCCATGGTTCACAGCTGTAGTTTTCCTCATAGAGCTCTGAATTTACAACAGTAAACATTACAAAACAAATATACCCCTTTGCACATTTTGTTGGATCCATACTAAAAGTATACTAATAGGGTAGTCTAAAAACAAAAAAAAGTAAAATAATGTAACATTAAAAGGTTTATGAAATAAGATCCGTAAAACAACAGAGTCCACCCTCAAAACCACTCTGTACCACTGCTACAAAAAGCAGATTAATAAAACAGTAAAACAGGTATATAAAATTATAGCATCCAGGTCTTACAGCCTACCTCTAGTCTTGCAACTCCTAGAAAAGTCTGGGCCAGAGTCACTGAGTTCTAGTAGAACTGGAGCTAGAGCACACTGCTGCAGGTGAATGACGTGCAGTTTTTTGTGGTGGGGATTGTGTATCCCTAATTCGTGGTTATTTTTGATTTCAGTTTATTATACAGGGAGTTAGGATCAGTTATGGCACCTGGCCACTTCATACTGACCATAACGCACACAAAGATGAATCTAACTGGTTAGTCAGTGGTGCTGTTGAATTAAGATATATACATACATTTTTACTATTTTTTACTGTTTCCTCTTGTGACGCCTCTGTGTGTATTTTATGTTTTGGGTTATTGGATGTTCAGAGGTGGAATATATAAATTATAAAATAACAGTTGTTACTCGTGCTGGATTTAGGCCAGTGCGATACTTGTTTGTTCAGTGTTCGTATTGGTTCACTGTTCTGTTTTGTCACACCCCTGTAGCGCGAATGGGTGGAGGGGGCACTTGTTAGAGAAAATGGAATTAAGGTAACAGTGCATAACATGCATAACAATGGCAATCTAAATTATCGGGAGTTTTTTGAGTCTCATCAGGAGATGGGCGATTCACCGTCTATATCGGGAGCTTCCTGCCTCCACTCCAGTGCAGCAAGTCTCTTTTTTAAAACTCACCTATTGTTTGAGAAACTTACCCATCCTTATCTTTTATGCTGTATTGTCATTATATTTTTAGATTAAATTCAGCTCTCTCTCGCTCTCTGAAATATATACAGAAATTTCACAGAAATATACAGCCGGCGCTAAAAAATTGTTTGAAAATCTTGGTATAATCACAGGGTGCTTCGCCTAGGGAATGTTGCATCAAAGGTCTCTTTCAGTGGCAATTCACCACAAAAGAAATGTAGTGCATCTCCTAGTTAAAAAGCAAGTCCACAACCTGTATAATTCTGTTAAAAAACAAGATTGTATTACACAAAAATACTAAATTACTAACGAGTTTCGACCGATCCCAGTCTTCTTCAGAGCATCAAAAACAACAAAGAAAAGTGTGACACTGAAAAACCGTAGCAAGCCACAAAGCTGGAATAATCCACCTGTCTCAAGGCACCCTGTAATGTTATCTACTGATGAGTGCTATATTTTCTAAGCAATTGCAACTGAGAGAGCAGGTGCTTCTATATTAGCTTATAAGGATTGGTCCACTATTGCATTTAAATCAAAACAATTACCATAGTGTGCATCATTCAGTTTAGATTTTCTTGTTTTGAATTTTCTGATTTGCACAAGCTGGCAATTTTGGTCTGTGAATAACACAAAATCCCACTTGCATTAAACAATACATTAGAACTAATATAATATTGCAAAAGTCATAGTCTCGTATCTTGTAAAAGTTTTGTGATGTTGGTCCACTATGAAAGGCGCTATATATATATATATATAATATATATATATATATATATATTATATAATATATATATATATATATATATATATATATATAAATTTTAAAAAAGTAAAAATATAAGGCAGATGGAGCTAGATTAACTAACATTTTCAGTGCCTCAAAAGAAAGGTTCAAACCTATTTCTTTGAAGTAAAGTTTCCCCTTAACCAAAGTGTGTAAAACAGCTCTGTTTCTGACATCATATTGAAAAGGTTATATGTATCATGTCCTAATGAATTTGGCAAGGGGCCAGCTAATGTGAAACTGTGTTAATTCAGCCTACTTAGTAATCACTGCAAAGTTTATCTTGCTGTCAATTAACTGAAAGGACTAATCTATTTGATTTGATCACAATACTTTACACCTGCATCAAATCAGGTGTAGACACCTGTGGCAAACAGGTTAACCTCTGTTTTTGTTTTTAAATAATAAAGGGTCTGCATCTACACAGTAAAATCTATCCTACCTGCTATCATGATTGTGCTCATGATCTGTGTGTCTATGTATTATGTTTACTATTTAATTAAATATATGATAAATTAATGCTTTATGCATTTCAAACATTCCCATGCAGACAATTACAACACCAATATCTAGAAATCTATTTCTGAGCATCAAATTCTCAACTGATTCCACTTACTATCACAATAAATAAAGGGTTTGGGTCAACCCTGCATGTGTAGTCTATACATTCTAAAAGAAAATGAATGGCACACAAAGACCTTAATCTGGTACTAACCATGGTGATGAGGATGCTCAGAAGCAAAAACTGAAATTTACTATTATGGAAGTGGAGATTTTGGTACAAGCAGTACTTGTAACACATGATGATGTATTACAAGCTTGAAATACATCACCAGGACAAATAAATAAAATATGAAATGTGCAGAGGCTTCTTAATAAACATACGTACCACTTCAGAGCTTGTAGTAGGTTGCTTATACATTACGATGCATCATCCAGCTACTGTGCTTCACATATTAGTTCAACTTCTTATTTCGTATAGCATAATTCCAGGCAGATAGACTTTTCAAACTTCAGAAACAATACGTTTTATTTACTTACATCCATGGCAGTCAAACGGGTGGATAATCCTTCCATTGATGTACAGCAACATGCTTAGAAACAATACAGCTGGATACAGTCTTCAGTTTAACAATACTGCCTGAACCAGTATTGTTAAATACCAGAATGCCATATTACATTCTGTAGGCATTACTAAAATAACGGTGGAGGATGAGCCCTCATTGTATATGAGACTCTTTCGTGCGCCTTGAAATATCGTTCCATTTTTTCTTAATCTCCTCCACCATTCTTTTAATAATGCCTACAGTAATGCACTGTTCACACTAGCATTTTTATAATGGTATTGTTGCGGAACCATACCGAAACATCTGTCCAGACTGGAGGTCTTATTGGTGTCATACCGATACAACTGTATAGGTACGAAACTCAAAAAAATGTAGGTTTCGTACTGGTGTCAAGGGAAATAAGTTAGCCGTGAAATAAGTTAGCATTTGCCTTTTTGAGCCTTTCTATGCATATGCGAATTTTAAAACTTAAAGGCAAGGTTCTCTGGTGAGTCATCAAAAAGTATAGGACGCCATTTGTATTTTTTTGAGAAATGAAAACAAGTTTTGTCATCTTATTTATTGAAGTGTATTGTGGACAGCTTTTTTTTTTTGTTTTGTTTTAAAGGTGACATTTATCATCATGTATATTTATGTTTCATTTGTATTATAAATACATTTTATCTTCAGGAAATTGCTCGCTGTATTATTTATTTTTTTAACATGAATAAATATTTTAAAAACATTTATTTGTCTGTGTAATTTGTCTATACATAGTGTGAACAGGATGGCTTTGTAGGGGTGACGTCAGACCAGAAATAATTCCAAACACTGATGAATGGCGGTGATTTTTATTGCAAATAATAATAAACAAAAAGGTTTAAACAAAACACACAAAACAGGACTTGGGCGATGCAAGGCAGGCATCCTTGGGCGGAACCAGCAGGAATTCATCCTCTGCTGATGGAGGTGGGAGCTGCAAGTAGTCCTCCCATGGCAGCGGAGGCAGAACCAGCAGGAATTGATCCTCTGATGGTAGAGGTGGGAACTGCATGCAGTCTCCTGGCGACGGAGGTGGGAGCAGTGTGTAGTCCTCCCATGGTGGTGGATGTGGAACCAGCAGGAAATCACCCTCTGGTGGTGGAGGTGGGAGCTGCAAGCAGTCCTCTCATGGTGGTGGATGTGGAACCAGCAGGAATTCACCCTCTAGTGGTGGAGGTGGGAGCTGCAAGCTGTCCTCCCACGGCGCTGGAGGTGGAACCAGCAAAGAGCATAGGCAATGGACTAGCGAGCAGTGGAGAAATGTGATAGTCAGATGAATCATCCTTCACCATGTTCTCAACAAATGGATGAGTGCATGTGTGGTGCCAATCTAAAGAACTCTACAGCCCTGAGTGCTTGGTTCCAACAGTGAAGGGTTCTGGTGGTTCCGTAATGTTGTGGGGCATATTTTCCTGGCATGTTTTGGGTGCAATCATTCCCTTAAAAGGCACGGTCAATGCTAATCACTACTTAATCGAGCATTTATGAGATAATCTAAAACGACGCCTGAGACAGCGTTTTCCACCTCCATCAACCAGGTGTGAGTTGATTGACTTTCTCGTGGAAGAATGGTGTTGCATCCCTCCTGCAGAATTCCAGTTGCTGGTAGACTCTATGCCATGGCGAATACAGGCTGTACTGGCCGCACGTGGTGGCCCAACGCCCTATTAAGCGACTTTACATTGGTGTTTCCATTCTTTGTGTGTATGTGTGTGTATATATATATATATATATATATATATATATATATATATATATATATATATATATATATAATGGTTTATTGCAAGAGATTTTTCATTTTCATTCATATGAATTTCTGTAATAAGTCTTCCTAATACTTTCCTAGCTGAATTTTTTCTTTCATCTTTCTGCACATTGGAAGCAAAGTTGGCTACTTAAGAAATAACGATGGAAATTCAACCAAGGAATGCTGGGAACTTTGAAGGCAGTGCTGTTGTGGTAAAGCACAGCAATGCTGCAGTGTAACATGGTTGAATTTTTTGTTATTGCTGCTGAGAAATGAAATCTCTACAAAACTGTCTTGAACACTGACCTACTGTTTTTAAAAGGATTGTTATTGTTGGGGGTAAAGCTTCCTGTATTTTCTGCTCTACCACATTTACGAACAAGAATATTTTCTTCTTAAGCAGTTGTCAGAGGAGGTTCCCTGGCTCCCTGTCACTTCTTGCATCCAATTCAAAAATCTTGTACTTGCGTATCGCTGTCTTGACCTTTCTGCTCCTTCCTATCTCAACTATCATTTCTCCCTACACCCCCTCTCGCCTCCTCCACTGCCCCACCACTGGCAGATCAGCTGTACCCCCCCCCTGCTCCCCTGCTTCCAGAGCCCTCTCCTTCTCCACCCTTCCCCCTCAGTGGTGGAACAACCTACCCATGGATATAACGACTGCTCAGTCTCTGACCACCTCCTGGTGCGTTCTCAAGATACAACTGTTGAGACAGCATATTTATAACTCTTGACTATACTGGACTATATGAGCCCCAATAGTAACAGTACTTACATCAGCTTGTACTTGTACTAATTTGCTCCATACCTTGCCGTATTCTACTCCTGCTGTTAATTATAACTGCTTCCTGCAACTTATACTTTTATAGGTATCCGTATTCACACTTTTTGTAATTGCTATTATTTGAAATCATTCTTATTCATTTACTTACTAAGTGCTCATACTGGACTATACTTGTATAAGCAAATATTTTTAATATAAGTTAACTACTTGTAGTCAAACCTGCTCTTACATGTAATTAGTTACTATTTTTTTTATCTTATTTGAATTAGATCTTTGTGCTACTGATTTTATTGTACTTTACAATAATATGATACTCTGTAATATGATATTTTTTAACAATTGTAAGTTGACCTGGATAAGGGTGTCTGTTAAAAAAATTAATAATAATAATAATAATAATAATAATAATAATAATAATAATAATAATAATAATAATAATAATAATAATAATAAAAGGCTTTATGGGTCACCCAGTGTAACATAGAGCTGGAGTGACGTCATGTTTTCTCCACTGTTACACACACATCAGAACAGACCTACCTGCTGAGCCATCCCTTAATAATGCAAGGCCTACTAATGATTCTGCCATGGCAAGCTCATTTCTGAATTAAAACTGAAACAGAACAGTCCCTGAAATTGTTTTTGAGTAATTTAAAATATGCTGTGTGTTTACTGTAAGCATTGTAGTTTTTAAGATTAGAAATAAAACAAAATAAAAGCTTTGCCTTGGTTGTGTAATCTAAGACAATATCACAACTTATAAAACTACAATGCATTCAACCTTAACATTATTCAACTATTTAAAAAAAATCTAACAGAAGTATTGCTGATTGAAATGTTTGTTTTGCTTTGAACTATATTTACATAAGTAATAGTTTGTTTTATTGGCCAAATGCTTTTGCAGCTAATTGAGGGCCTGCACATGGAGAGCCAACGGGAATGTAAGGTCATAGTTTCTTTTGTTCTTTTTGTTTTAAATCTTGCTTTGCTTCTAAAATTATATAAATAGACCATTTACCTTTTATATTAAATAATGATTTTATATAACAGCTTAACATTTAAACATTTTAATTTAAAGCATATCTACTGCTATTCAGTTTCAAATTAAGAGTCAGCAGGTAGCAGAGACCTCTTCTGATGAAAAGGTGTCTGTTGGTTTCGGTGTAAGTATAGTGAGCAGAGTCGTGGTCTGCTTTGCCATTCAGATCAGTTTAAAATCTCTATAACTGCACTTGAAGAGAGCCTACCTCTTCGTACAGTGGTTAAGGCACAATTAGGGACTGCACGGTCTCCTTTCTGCCATACATTAAAATACATTGCAATATATTTCATGGTCTCCTTTTCATCATGAATATATAAAGCATAAAGCATTGTTCTAAATTCAGTGCAACTTACATTTGAACTTGTAGAAATGACTCCCCCTTTCTGCTGATTGCCGACTGTATCCTTTGCAAATACTTTTTGGGGTAAGGGCTTCCTGACTACTGGATCTAGGAACAGCAAGCCCAGACCGCAAAAAGATCTGAAAAGGACCAACTATATCCTTCACTTTGACAGGAATAACTGCATAGCTGATCCTGAAAAATATGAATTAAAAGGCACTTTAAAAAACAGACCCATATTACCAGATTTGGATTATTAATACAAAATTCTAAATAACTACTCCTCTTAAATACAGCTACTGTTTAGTTTTCTATCAGAAGGTTTAGCATTATAAAGGCCAAGCAAAGCAAATGTGCTTTATCCTTTATTATGCTGATTGACCGCCTTCAAAATTGGAATCAGGCTGCCCCCTTCGTGAAATAATGACTTACCAAACAATATCTGAAAACACCCTGATTGAAAAAGTCCTCTTTCTAGTTCACTGTTTGTTCTTTATCTGTAATCAGGTCCCACTTTCATAGCCTTTTTCTTTTTTAAAAGAAGACACATTTAGCTGGCTCTGATAATTAAATAAATGCTTCTTCTCATTTCAAGTAGAAACAAGTTGTGATATTAGAGGTTCATGTTTTAAAGATGGCAACATCCCCACCCACAAGTGCAATATAGCAAACACTTGACACCTTAATCAGTTTAACTGATCACCTGTACAGTATCTTGATTGGGGTAATGTAGCAATTAGTCATGCATTATATGAGATGAGCTAGCACATAAAGACCAGTATAATATGTTTGCAGCACAACAGGGTGGAGATGCTATTTGAGATCTTTTACCTGTAAATATTCAGACTGGGGGACAACACATGTGAATGATGCATTCTATAAAACTGTTGACTAAAAGCTTTCCTAATAACAGTGTGGCTTCTGTTTGATCAAACACAGCACATATTTATGATGATGTGATGAGAGTAATACGGTGTAAAATAAAGAAGCACAAACTTTTATAATATTTTTAAAACAGCTGTCAGGAAGAGTTTAAAAGACACTTTGTCATGGGTGCCCTGTTTCGTAGCCATCAAGAACCAAGCATGACTGTGTCACAAGTCTTTAAACAGTGGGAAACATTATAGAATGTAAATACTCAACTGTTTATATGTAGTCAGAACTGATTGGTTTCTATTAACGGAATATGACCACAATGGAAAGGTTTCAATCAAAACTCACAATAACATTGAATGCAGGTAGTAGTACGTGTATAGACAAGAAAAGTATTATACAAAATAACTTATTGAAAATAACTTCCTGTAAATTTGAAGAATTAGTCAATTAGTTTAAGGAAGTGATCACTAGCAATTGGTCTAAGAGTGCTTATATTGCTTATATAGTTTTGTTAATGTTACCAAAAGATAAATAATTATTTATTATTATTATTATTATTATTATTATTATTATTATTATTATTATTATTATTATTATTTATTAATACAGAAAATAATAAAGTAGCCATCTGTAAATCCATTATTAAGCACATCTGGTACTCAACAGAATGAAGAGATATAAAGTGCAAAAGATTTGATAGCATGTCCTAAGCTTTTTTAAATGAATAAATACAATTATTAATCATGACCTAGCTACGCATTTACATCTGGCTTCACAGGTCTTGATTAGCACACTTGGAATACCCAATGTTTCTATATACAATACAATACTCTACTTTATACTTGAACACCAGTAGTGTGACCAACCATGAATGGTTGATACTCCAAAGTGCTTATATGACTTTATGACCTTCTGTAAAAACCGAATTTATACTTACATTTATAATTGTGTTTTTTTAAAGGTTTCTGTAGACAGATATTATAAAGTTATCATGACAATATACTTTAACAAACAATACTGATGGCACATTTTTCAAACATATATATATATATATATATATATATATATATATATATATATATATATATATATATATATATATATATATATATATATATATACATTGGAGGCTATTATCAAAAGTTTTTTCATTGGCAAAACCAGATGTGCATTACATTGTGACAGAAACTCCACAGTAGTATTTACACCAGAAGTGACAACGTCTAGAATCTGTCTTGAATTTACCAGTGAGTAAATGAGCTACTGTATATTGACCTGCATTATACAGCATTTTCTGAAATATTTTTCTGCTTCATGAGTTTTTAACAGGCTTGCCTTTAACTGGTTATTGTGGGGGGGGGGGGGGGGGGGCGCTTGATTGTGTTGACATATTTATAATCAATTATTATACATTAAACCTTGATATTAGTGTTAGACCAAGGAAGTACGTACAGTGTATACGGAAAATCCGCAACAACATCACTGAGATGATGCTGACAAAAGAAAACAAAAGCATACAATCGGTATGAGCTGTCTGTGGTGCTGAAACCAAACTCTCTTTCATCGGACGCTTTGGTTAACGCCCTGAAAATCATTAGCATAAAAACTTCATTTCAGTTATGCAGAATTTATATTTACAAAATACAGGTTAAACATAATAAAAATAAAAAAGAGGACTATTTTATATCGTTTCTTTGCGGCAGTAATACTTACTGGTTAGTGGCGTCAATCGCAGACTTGGGTGTAGCTTTTGATTTAATAGCTGGGTATGTCCCCACCCAAAAATAAATAAATAAATAAATAAATAAAACACAAACAAAAAATGTAATAGTATTCTACATTTGTAAGTAGGAATTTGACCTCTGAAGTGACAAAAGTTGATTATTTGGAGTTTCAGTCTAACAACATTATACAGGATTTATTTTTTATGATTCAGGAGTTTTTTCCAAGTTACCTAAAAATAACATTTAGTCGTTAACATCAGAAACGATTAACCTCTGGAGAAATTATGAATGACATCTTCTCACCTCACATTGACTCTTGACTTTATCTTCATTCGAAAAGACAGAAGGCATATAATGGCATCATGCTGACCAGGCAGTGATACAAATACAAATGCAAATTCTATATTATCTTCATGTTTGAATATATTCCAAATACACGGTGTCTGCGATATGTCATCTATCAACGTTAATAAAATAAATAAATAAATAAATAAAACCCGCGCAAAGATTTTCAAAAGCACAAGTGCATTGTAATGCACCTCTATTCACAATACTTTTGTGCTCCACACATGACTGCTGTTGTATTCTACACAGTGTATTTATAAATGTAGAAACCATTAATTAATTTATTTTATCTAAAAGAGCCGTCAGGTGTTTGTTTGTTTTTTTAGTTGTCGTGGGTAGGTGTCCATCCACAGCATTAAACCATATATATATATATATAATATAATAGAATTATATATATATATATATATATATATATATATATATATATATATATATATATATATATGAATGATTGTGCCACCTTACATACCTGTATAAATCAGAAGTGCTTTCGCACAAGGCAGTGTTGTAGATTTTGAAACCCAAGCACAGGGAAGAAAACAAAGCTGCATCTCTTCCCTGAAATCATTGATCCAAGAGTGATGTATATAGCGAAAATCCCTAAGAAAGCTGGAAAACATATTTCACCGTGTTTAATCACTCGGTATCTTTGTATACACGATAATATTTTCATTTGATATACTCTTTTTTATCAATGCTTTTAAAACACATGCATTTGATCCTTTTCCCGTTTCTGAAAATACTGCAAAATCTAATGGAAGCATTCAATTCCTCCAGTCTGCTATTGACCTGCATTGACGTCATTGCGTCATTAGGTTTCCCCTGGAAACACTAGGGTCCAAAAATAGTAACACATTAATTCAACCCAAGCGAGGATGGTGAGAGCGACTATTTGTAACAATCCACAATCCCCCATCTGATTTTACAACATAAAGCTTTCAAGGGCAGCTTGATCACGACTTGGTAGGCTATTTTAAGAAATGAAAAAAAAAAAATTAGAAAAAGTGAGTGCACGATTTGTTTTATTCCTGCCTGTAATCAACAATTGTTGTAAGATGAGAAACAGCGCCACTGGGATAAAAATAGAAAGTGCCTAACAGTCAGTTGTCAAAAGGAGATCCTGCAATGGAGGGAGAAAAGCACACTTTGCATGGAATTCCTATCTAATGGGAACAGCAAACCAATAAATGAATTAGTTTTAATCTAGGATAAGATTGCAATTGTATATTGGCAATATGTTTATGTTGTTTGATTAAACTTACCAAAATAGTATTGCAACACTATGCACCCACTTAATGAAACAAGTAACAAAATAATAATAATAATAATAATAATAATAATAATAATAATAATAATAATAATAATAATAGCAAATACAAGTTAACCCTAGGAGTCTAGTATTTTTTTGTCTGGTTTGATGTCCCTGTAGTTAAGATTATTATACCCACTGTATCCAATTAAATATTACTGTAATCTATTTAAACCCCAGGGCACTTCCTTATTCTCTGTCTTTTTTTTCGTTTCCTCCCTCCTCCACTATACTATCCACTCCACCTCTGCATTGGTCTCCCACTGGGGGCAAGTGAAGCTCACTTACCTCCCTTGGAGGTCCGGCTGCGCCGGCCTCATCCTTGGCAAGGAAAACTGTACCGTGAGCCTGAGGGGACCCCAGTCCAAAACTACATTAACTGTCTTTGGTTTTCTCGTTCTCTACTCACTCGATCATTTTTCACCCGTGGCAGTCTCCCTTTCTGGAGAGCAAAGTTTGTTCCCAGCCTCGGAGCCCAGCCATGCAGCCTTGACTCTGGGAGGCCCGGTTTGCGTGTTTATTTATGTTTCTTTTCCAGTGTTTCAGTCTCCCCTGCAGGTGAATTGAAGCTCACTACTCGCCTTGGAATTACTACTCAGTCTTGAAAGTCTGGCCACACTAACCTCCCTCAGCACAACCGACCCTTACAAGTCAGGGTGATCTCTGGACTTCTCTTCATCTTTTCAATTTGTCCATTATCCTATTTTCATTTCCCCTTGGGGGAAGTAACAGTTACTTCCCTGCCTTGGTGGCCGATCGGTTCACTCTCACCACTGTGGGGGCAGCTCTCCGTGAGCCAAGGGGAAACCATGTCCTCTTTCTAAAGTAACAAGCACTTCTATTACTATTTCAATTCCTGAGGTTCTTCCTTTGCACAGGTCTTGGTCCTGAAATACAATAATAACTAATATTGAAGTACTTGATAACATTTAAGAAGGGTTTTGCCTTAAAAGTCCATAATGAAAATGTGTATCAATATTATAGACAGCTGTGTGGTACAGTGATTAAAAAAAACAGGCTTATAGCCAATAACTCCCTGGTTCAAATCCCAGCTCAGCCACTGACTCACTTTGTGACCTTGAGCATGTCACTTGACCTCCTTGTGCTCTGTCTTTTAGGTGAGACATTGTTTTAAGTGACTCTGTAGCTGATACAGAGTTCATACACTCTAATCTCTTGTAAAGCGCTTTGTGATGGTGGTCCACTATGAAAGGCATGATTAAAAAAAAATGTATTCCTTATAAAAAAAAGACCCTTTTTACATATTTGTTTGGCTTTCTGAGCTATAACAGAGTTTGATACTGTTGATAATATCCTACTGCAAGTAACAGCACTTGCCCGCCATGCACTTACAATCATTATATAGATCTTAGACATGCGCTTTTGAAAGAAACACTTTTGCAAACATGAGTTTTCATTTTAATGCATGGTATCTGGTTAAATACTAGGTTAGCCTTACTTTCAGGTAGTTTAGCACTAACTCGTTAATTTCACCTGAAATTATCTCCACCCCTTTCAACACCTTTTTTCTTGTAATTAACCAAGGCCAGCATCAGCACCCGGGCAACAAGGACAAGTGCCTGGGGCCCCGACGCCAGAGGGGGGCCCAAACACATACTTAAATAAAATTGCACATTTTGCAAATATGAGTAAATATGCAAATATGAACTATTTGTGTGCCAGCTATCCTACTCAAGCAACCTTTAGGGCTAGAAATGTTTAGTTTTCACTATACTAAACTAAACTCTATGCGTGCAGTGCAGTTTATGTTTCAGATCTCCCCTTTTTTCTTTTCTCTTGTCTTGATTGAATCCTGTTCCCTCAGTCCCGCCTCTTCTCATCCTAACCAGTTCTTCATAAAGCCAAAAGCTATTTGCTGATCTCGGTATACAATTATACAAATGTGCTAATCGAAGACATTCTATAATTGGCCCATTTCCTACAATCAACACTTTCATCTGACAATTGTTTTGTTGAGCCTCATTATCATAACATTTATTGATATCATAACGCATAAATGTCTGTGTGAACAGGAAGGCTTTGCAGGTGTGACATCAGACCAGAAATGCAGACTCCAAACAATGAGGAATGGTAGGTGAATCTGTGATGCTATGGCGTCCAGAGCTTTATTATTAAATAATAAAGAAACAAAAGATTTAAACAAAACAAAAGACACACAAAATAAAGGGCGCGTTGGCCAACAAACAGACAGACAAAAATGGACTTGGAAGAACCCAACAAACAAGTACTGTGCTGGCACTTCCAGCACGCTGTAGCAATTGCTATTGTAATCAAACTCTCCTCCCTCAAACCCATTCTCCACTTCCCAAACACACAACCCTGAGTGAGTGAAAAGATGCAGCTTTTATACAGCTGTACCAAGACTCGATTGCTAACCAGTCATTCAATCAGAGTCTAAGTACAACTGCATGTGAATTAATATAAGTGAAATTCCTCATGCTCACATATTATTTTTCCTGCACGTGAAGTGCTGTGCAATCCTTGTGCTTAAATACAAATATACATTTTAAACACTTGTGCTCGTAACCCATATTTATATCCCATGTATTTTATACATAAACACCAACATTAAACACACTACAGACAACATAAAGTGAGAGCTCCACTTCTCCCTCGTACCCTGCAACTGGTAGCTCCCCAGGCATGTGGAGCAGCAGGCAACCCCAGGCGATGTGGAGCAGCAGGCAGCCCCAGGCAATGCAGACGTGGCATCCTTGGGTGGTGCGAGGCAGGTATCTTTGGGCGGTGAGAGACAGGCATACTTGGGCGGAACCAGCAGGAATTCACCCTGTACTGGTGGAGGTGGGAGCTGCAAGCAGTCCTACCATGGTGGTGGCAGAAGCAGAGGCAGCTCCTGCTGCTCTGCTCCTGCCGGTGGGGGTGGAGGAGGCATGTAGTCTCCTGGCAACAGAGGTGGGAGTGGCGTGTAGTCTCCTGGCGACGGAGGTGGGAGCGTCGTGTAGTCTACCCTTGTTTCAGGGGACTGGTGCGGCTCTCTCTCTCACTTGCAGGGGACTGGTGCAGCTCTCCCTCTCTTGCAGGGGACTAGTGAGGCTCTCCCTCTCTTGCAGGGGACTGGTGCGGCTCTCCCTCACTTACAGGGGACTGGTGCGGCTCTCTCTCACTTGCAGGGGACTGGTGTTTCTCATTCTCCTCTTCTTCCTGGAGAATGGGGCAGTTGACCTTCAGTCATCCTTCCTCCTCCTTTCCGGGCAGTTGAATGGGGCAGTTGATGACAGAGTGGCCCACGTTCCCGCAGGAAGGGCACCAACTCGAGGCCTCAACCAGGCGAAAGTAGCCATCCCAGCGACTCTTGGGCTTCCCTTTCTTGGGCTGTTGACGCTCGACCTCTTCCCTCTTGGGCTATGGACTCACCAGCTTCTTCGCCTTCTTGGCACCGCCCCCCCTTCCCTTCTTTGGGACCGGCAGTTCGATCTCCTGCCATGGAGGGGGTTGGTTGGGTGATTTGTGCCAGACCTCACCGACGGCAAAGCACCACTCCTCCCCTTTCAGGCAGGTGAGGCAGGTTACACTTCAGGGAGGCGCCCATAATCCAGACAGACGAGGCACCATGTAACCCCTCCTGCCTTTAAATCCCTCTGGTGCTCGTGCAACCTCTTCATGTACTCCTCCACTCTATCCATTTCCCTTTTTCCCCAAACAAATAAAACACTCCTGGTCTGACACTTGGAGGTGCTGTCGTCCAGTTTCTGACACCAACTGTGAACAGGATGGCTTTGCAGGTGTGACGTCAGACCAGAAATGCAGACTCCAAACAAAGAGGAATGGTAGTTGAATCTGTGACGCTATGGCACCAGGAGCTTTATTGTAAATAATAAAGAAACAAATGATTTAAACAAAACAAAAGACACACAAAATAAAGGGTGCGTTGGCCAAACAAACAGACAGACAAAAATTGACATGGATGAACCCAAGAAACAAGTACGTGCTGGCACATCCAGTACAATGTAGCAATTGATATTGTAATCAAACTCTTCTCTCTCTCACCCGTTCTCCACTTCTGGAACACACAACCCAGAGTGAGTAAAAACATGCAGCTTTTATGCAGCTGTACCGAGACCCGATTGCTAATCAATCATTCAATTGGAGTCTCAGTACAACTGGACGTGAATCCTCGTGCCTAAATACAAATATATATTTTAACCACTTGTGCTCGTAACCCATATTTATAGCCTGTGTATTTTATACATAAACACCAACATTAACACACTACAGACAACATAAAACACTTAATAAACATAAAGGGGCGGGACACTCCACCACATCTGTTATAATTATATGATTTTAAACCATAAAAAATGAAACCTGACGAACCTCTGGAACCTTAAAATAAAAAGAAACACAAATCGAGATGCCTCGGGAGAAGGAAAAATATCCTGAATAATCGGCTGTCCCAATTAAACGAGAGGCAGTTGAGACAACCTTAGTCAAACTTTTTTGATTCTTAATGAAACGATAAAGAATGAAATCACATCACATTATGATTAAATGTTAAATACATAATTTAAAATATGGGTCATTGCTTTTTTTTATTCCTAAACAAAATGAATCGCAGCTTTTTATTTTGACATGAAATGAAAATTAATGAAATCACATCTTATCACAAGGAGAAGCTCCTGCAATCTTGACATGCCAACTTTCTTTGCAACAGCAGCCTGAGAAACCACATGAGACTCCTCCTTCTTCAAGAGATCAACGTGGTTTACACAATTTACGCAAGTCACAGCGTAATCACGTAACCACTGCACTGGTGGGTTAATACTCGAAGAGCCAACTCTCAGGAGAGGAAATCGGTCCTGGGCACCAAGACACAAAATGTAAGTATGTGGGAGTTGCCCCTCGGGAGAGTAGGGTACCCACCATTCTGTAAAGGGGTGCTCGTTAAGCCAAAGTGAAGAGAAAGCATGCAGGTTAGAATGGGACTCGAGCACTGGAATTGTAAAGCTACCACATCCCTAAGAGAGGAATGGATAGAACAGAGACTCAAGATAAGATAAGCACATGAGCAGCTATAGGATAGAGTGTGCCCCTCTCCTATTAGAAGGAAGGTAGGCAGATGTCTGAACCTGAGGTCATGGAGGTGAAAGTCACTTACAGAATGCACCTATATGGAATGAATGGAGGTGTAGAGCTGAGTAGGGAGATTTGTCTGGAGATGAGGGTGGAGAGGTTGGTTGAGAACCAGTGACGAGTGATGATAGTGCGAGAGGAATCAATGGACAGCGGGTCGGGGGAGGGGGTGGTCCTGCTGGGGAGATACCTTGCCGTTGAAAAGAAAGGGGATAGGGGACTTGATACTTGACGGCTGAATGAACTGACCATGGCAAAATGAATCTGTCTTGGAGGTACGCAGCCGAATGATGAAGGTGTCTGTAATAGAGGATAGGTCACACAATTGAATAGCCACCGTGGGGAAACTAGAAGCATAGGAAACAGTAAATTTGGAGCTTCTGAGAGACATATAATGCTAAGCAGATTGAAGGAGGTTACTGAGAGTAGAATTCAGTCTACTAGCAGCTGGTGAACCTGGGGAGTCCGGAAGGAGGGGGAGGAGCAGACGGGACCTTTTTTTTTTATATACATCCGCAATGACATTGCTCCAGGGTTCATTAACTTATAAATGCCTGTGCTGCTTTTTCCTTGTTCAGTTTAGTTTTGTTCTTAGCTAACAGTTGCAACTTGACAGATTTAGAATGTGCAATTCTTGCCAAAATGTACAACAGCACTGTTCATAGTCTGCTACAACCAACAAGGGCATCCAAGAAGGCATCCACTCAACTGGAGGTCCATTGCCCAGGGCCCACAAAAACCTGGCGCCAGACCTGTAATTAACCAACCAGCTGCTTCCACTATTGATTGATATTATTTACAGCCAGTAAAACACCTTGATCCCCAAAGACACTGCTGAGGTGAAGAAGTTGAACTGACCAAGAAATTAAAACAGTAACATATTTCCTGCAAGACAAGGCAAGCAACTGGACAATTTTCATTAACCTAGTGGGGTACCAGATGTCTTTTTTAAAAAGAAAAATATATGTTTACTATAATTGTTTTATTTTTTTCTTTCAGAACTGCACATTGGAGACACATGATGTCACGAGACCTTTTCCACAATGCTTACAGTTGATGTAAAATAATCATAACCACAGAACACTAAATTTATAATAATATAATAATCTTTCTCTAAAGATACCTTGTAAATGCATCATCCTTAGTGACTTCATATGGAGACTTTAAAGTAGATATCCAACACATCAAGACAACATATTTGTAGCTCAAATCCATATTTATAGCTTGGTCCATTTCACACTTGTAATCCAGGATGCTGGTTGAGTGTTTGGTCTTGACCCTTAGATTGTGTTTCTGACAGATTTGATATAAAGCGGTTTGTTTGATCAATAGGGCACCTCCATCACCCTGACCTCTTTATGGGTTAGAAACTGTGCAGACTTGTTTTACCCACAAGCTTCTTGGCCCTTGGCAGCATCTTGCACTCCAAGATAAAACTGTACTGCCATCATTAATTGTTTCTTCGAGTACAGCTCTCCACCAGAGGAGTAAAGAAAGCAGTGGCTTGTTGTTTTACAGCTACAAGGTCAGTGAAATAGTTTGGAAAAAAGGGTACTAGCACTGGTTTAAGGAGTGTTCTCTTGGAATCATTACATAATGCAATGTTTTGATGATCTTCAGGCATTTAGAGCGCTACAGGGGAGTGTATCTTAAGGTGTATATCAGCACTACATGACAAATAAAACATAAACTTTTGATGTATTATTATGATTAACATTGCATTCAATAAAAAAAAAAAAATAATAATAATAATAAAAAAATTAATTAATTAAAAAAAAAAACCATAGGTGCTGTTTAAGTGGTTGCAAGTTTAAACCCAAGACTAATGAAGGGACCTACCCATAATTACAGCAGCACTGTGTTATTTCAATATATGTCTCCAAACTCTTAGATATAGCTCCAGCTGATTCAGAATGTTTGTAGAATGGACACGTATCAAATAAACTTGCAAATGAGATTCGGTAATGATGTATTTCCTTTCAGATTAGGTCTTTGAGGATGATCTGACCTAAAAAAAAAAAAAAAAAATTGCATTTTTTCATCCTTCGTATTTGGTTTTCATTTGCATTTCCTGACACAACACATGCACATCTACACACCGTTGAGTGGGAAAGTCAAATTCGGCCACAAATTCCATCTTCCTATCAGTTTCTGAACAGTCTGATGTTGAAATATTGTCTGGCATTATTTGGGACGTTCCCTGTGTACAGTCACACTGTGATGCTAAGGAAAATTTCAATTTAAACTATTAATGACATAACTGCAATATTTAACAACGGAAGTGCACATGATGCATAATTTACTATACGGCGTAAGGTTCCACTGTAATAACGTTCGTGGTTTCAGTTCAGCTTGTAAATCTCCGCGACTTGTGGCAGTGGAGCGGTATGCTGTTCACTGTGTCTGTTTGGGTGTTTTTGTGATTTTGCTGTGTACCCCAAGGTGTCTGATAACAAAAACACCCAAACACACAGTTACAATGGCAACAGTGTTGCAAAGTCTCACGAGGAAAAAACGCGGTACTGCCTTTCGAAACAAGCCCCAAACAAGCCAAATCCATTACAGAGGGAGGGGAGTGGGGGCGTTTATACCAAGTCCATATTTTATTTAATAGTTTGAGGGTTTTTTTTTTTTAGTAGTTCTAATTTTTCTTAGTTGAACTGGTGGGCATAGGATGATTCTAAAATTTTAATTACGTGCATATACATTGACACCAGTCAATCACACAACCCGCGACTCTCAAAAAATGAAAGCGACGTTTTAAAAATAGAAGCCCAATCCCACGTATTATAAGCGGACCTGGCAATCAACAATCTACAAACATAAAGAAAAACATACCGTTCCACTGCCATATCGTTTTGTATCTTTAACAGTTCAAATTTGAAAACCAAATACGAAAGATGAAAAAATGAAAGATTTATTTATAAAGCCCTCATTCCGAAAGTCAATAAATTGTTTTCAAATCTCATTAGCTAGTTTGTTTGGTACGTGTCAATTCTACAAACATTCAGAATCAGCTGGAGCTATATCTAAGAGTTTGGGGATGTATATTGTAATAACACAGTGCTGCTATAATTGTGGGTAGGTCCCTTCATTAGTTGGAAATGAGAACAACTCCGTCTTGATTTCCTTTTCCCGGATTCACTTTTTAATTTAATTTTTTTTATTATTATTAAATGCGCATTAATCATAATACATCAAAATACAACATGCGAAGAAAAATGGTACAGTATGAAAAAATGAAAGCAGGTGGAAGTTCCTTCCTTATGGAAAAAAAGCCACATCATGTTTATCACACAGGCTAGTGTGTTTCCAAACTAAGGTCATATAGCTTACACAACGCTTCATTGCATGCGCCGATAAGTTTCAGAGCACATGTCAGGGACAGCTGGAAGTCATGTTTTTTGGTTAAGAAGAGATGCTTGAGTAGAGTGACTTTGGACATAGCAGTGTGGCATTATGCAGATGTTTAGGCACATATGGATTATTATAAAATGACCAGATACATTCAGAACAGCATGGTGAGATAGTTTAAATTTTATCTTTCATGTAGTGCTGATGTACCCTTTAATGCTGTGACGCATTACAAAATATACATGTACTTAGAAACCTAAAGCAACAGCGCCTGTAGCACTGGCATATATTTGAATATTCATTTAAGAATGGTGGATCAGTCTCCCAAGCTGAAATTCATTAAATTCCTTTTTTGAAATAAAAATTGAAGTCGTGCAGTGATGGAAAAGGGAAGAAACATCACAGAATAGAGTTATTTTTCAGTTTTACAGACTGCAGTGGTTTAGTTACTTCTCATAATTTTGCAGCTTGTTTCACAGACCCATCTTGGATTACCTTACCTAAATTAACACTGAGTAATCCAAGATTAGTACTAATCAAGGTCTCTGAAACTAGCTGTTTGTGTATATACAATATACAGTTTACAGTACGTTTCATAAGTTTGCTATTAAGGTGAGAACTGTCAAATGTACTGCACTGCTTCTTTCAGATAAGCTGCATACACACTTCCAGTCTAAAAGTGGGGTAGGTAAACGATGCTGTTTGCTTGCAGCTTGGATGCCAATCATATGTTACCTGCCTTGTTGACACAATTCTCCAAAAATGACCTTGGCATAGATTAAATCTAAAGCTATGGTGGATTTGCATTCTGGATCTATAGTTACAACAAATCGACCAGCTTTTATGAAAATAGCTTTTATGAGCCTGGAAACGCACAAACAGCCGTGTTAGGAGCATGGAAAAAACAGAAGGGAAGAAACCATGTATTTTGAAGTGAATCCTGGTTCTGCGGTTTTGTTTTATTTTTTATCGTTTTTTGAGGGTGCACTTTATGTATTTATGGAGGGTGGCTATACTTGTTCCCTTATTAGTTCTGCACTGTAGCAAGGATGGCTTTGGGGGCATGGGTGGTGAAGTCAGTGCCCAGGAAGCAGTACAGATGTACGGGGCTGAAACGGTCGCAGCCTTATATTTATCAAATAATAAAACAAACAAGTTTACAAAACACAAAGAAAAGGGCACATTGGCCAAACAAAGCAAACACAAACAATACTAAACACTCACTAAAACGAGTACCTTTCAACCTTGCAGTTGTGGCAGCATTTGCTCTCTCTCTCTCTCTCTCTCTCTCACTCTTTCTCTATATTTACGTCTTTCTCCTATGCTCTCCCTTTAATGATTCCGGAGTGGGTCATTTTATATTCTGCGGCTGGGGCCTTAATTACTTATTAATCAAATAATTACCTTACTAAGGCTACAGGCAGATTCCCACAAGATTTATCAGGATGTGGATTTAACCCCATCCACCCAACTACACATTATACTGCCGGCTTTTTCGATGGTCTCAAATAGTAAATAATAATGACGGACGGTTTCCGTCTGCCCACACACAAACATCTGTAATACATGGACCATATAGTTTATGTTCATTTTTATTTTCATGCACCTGAAAATGACCCTTCCTTTACCTCTTTGGCATGCTTGCATGTACCTCTGTATTGCTGCCAGTAGATTCCTTTAGACCAGGGGTCTCCAATCCTAGTCCTGGAGAGCTACAGGGTCTTGTGGTTTTCCTTTCAACAGCACTCTCAGTTACTTAACTGAACCAATTATTAATTTAATTAGTCAAGATTAACATGCTCCCTGCTTTAACTAAGTTTTCAACAGTTTCTGAGGGCCCTCAGGGAACATTTATAGGGCTGATGATGTGATCAAAAGGAGACGAATTTCATTCTTGGACGACTATGTACCCATTCATAAACTAGGACAATCGACAACTACTTTTATGAACAGACCCCACTGTGTTTTGCATTTTGTGAATTACTCTTTGTGAATTCCACATTTATCCATTCCTCTTTGAAAATGATTGCACTTTTGTATTTTTTTACTTACAGCACTGTATTCGTTTGGCATTCAATTGAATTATAAAGTAGAACAGATTTTTCCTTTTCAGGTTAAAAGTTAATTATTTTGCTAGCTATATACATAGAATATAAATTGCTAAAGGTTGCCTTTATATCTTTCATGCTGTATGTCTATTGACCAATCATAAGGATATTTTGTTGCTTATACCCGTTGCCATGACATAAAAAAATGACATGCATTGTAAAAAGCCATGGAATTTCTTGGAATGGAATGATTGAAGGAATCAAGGTGCTGGTGGTGGATGGTTACAAGGAACACAAAGACAAACAATCAACTAACAGGATAAAACAAGTCTTTATTTTAATTGTATAGTGTATAGAAAGCTCTGCTATGTGATAGTTCTTCATGTGTCACACAAATAGCACATGCTATCAATGAAACAAGCAATTATGACAGAAAATCATTATTGCAAACCACTGAATTCATTTATAGTACATTCTGAGACTGGTAATAAACCCACAAATCAAACCAGAATGCACTCTTTATAACACCTCAAAGACTTCCACTGCTATATCATGATGAAAGGTGCATTCTGAAGACAACATAACTCACATACATGTATTGTATATTTTAGCTTTTCTATTACTAAGTTAAGACATGTTTGAAATGGGATTTCAATACTTATGATGGCAATTTGTCCACTGAATGACACATCTGAAAACTACAATTATTATCATCTTCCTTTACAGTGCTAAAAATAAAAAAGACACATGTCTCCTGCAAATATATAATCTCCTTCAGTTCTTCTGGACAATTCACAGCCACTTGCTCATTTGTAGATGGTTGCTCTCCTTTTAGTGTGCCTTCGCGCATGCCGTATTGCCAGCTCCAAAACCAGCCCTGGCTAGCCTTAAATTCAAACTCTGTTCCTTTTAGTCGTTTTGCCAAGTCTTGTGCTTTTGCTTGCAGGATTGGGCCTGAAAGAAGTGTTCCCTGTGCGCGTTGTTGTACAAACCAGGCATGTAGTGCAGTATCGATGTCATCAGTTTCGGCCATTCGTGTTCGTTTTCGTAATAAGCTTTTTTTGCTGTCAACTTTATGAATAAATGCTCTGAGCTTTTCTTCATCTTTCATCCATCTTCTCGTAGATTTGCCAGCTTTTAAATCACGAGTAAAATCCACCTGTTTAGCCCCACTTTTCACTCGATCAATAGCTTTGAGCATTTCTTCTACAGGCATGTTTTTTCGTTTAGACATTTTCGTTTTAGCCTACTCAACAAGTAGTGTTGAGCTCTGCATAGAAAATTCAACCACCAAATGTTCAACATTATAATTGGGTTAATTATATTCAGAGGCATGTGCATCTAGACTATAAAAAAGGGGAGCCAACTCCACAACCGCTATATCTGAATCAGCAGTATAGTGGAGGACGATATAATGAGTGGTGTGTGTGTGTGTGTGTGTGTGTGTGTGTGTGTGTGTGTGTGTATATATATATATGTATATGTGTGTGTGTGTGTGTGTGTGTGTGTGTGTGTGTGTGTGTGTATAGATATATATATATATATATATATATATATATATATATGTATATATATATGTATATGTATAGTGTGTGTGTGTGTGTGTAGTTCATGGTAGCGATATTAATGTCAGTAACAGTGAATGTTAAAGATTACCAGTATAGAAATTATTTCTTAGCTCTTGGTCATGCCTCAATTATAATATTATGTTCTCACTATTTTTTACATGTAGCCAGTATGTATTCTTGACATTCATCTATGTGACAATGAAATGTGTGACATCATCTTTGTCCTGAGGAAATAGCTTACACTGAATACTTTGATGGGCTAAAAGGTAGTGAAATGCCCTTAGATAAACAAAGGCTTTGGCATTCTTGCACTGCTTAAGTGTTACATGAGTCTGTCACAAGAATAAAAATAGGCAAGTAAGTACCTATCCCATCAGACAAAAAGCAACATCTCAAACAGTGCTTGTGAATCTCTTATTTGGACTTTTGTCCTTCACAGTAAGTGTAAATGGTGGTGATATTTAGATGTGCCACTGTTTAGATCAACTGAATAAACCCTTTCATGTCTTATAATTATATCTCTTCACTGCACAGCATACAAGTGAACTTGGTGTGTTTGAAAAACACATTCGGTTTTAGGGTACAATTCACAATTTCACGACCAAATTGTGCATTGTTAGGCAGCCATGCTTTTCTCCTTCCACATTCTCAGAATTGTAATTGAGTTCTAATTAGTCAGCTGCTGCATTAGACTCTACCAGCAGGAGTATCTGCAGGACAAGGAACTTCTAATGTGCAGGCAGTATTGTGGTGGTATTATGACATACAATGTCATTTATATGCTGTAGCATATGTTGTGGACATGATACAAAAATCTGAAATGTGAAAAAAAAAAAAAAAAAAAAAAAAAAAAAAAAAAAAAACCTTGGCCGTTTCCAAAGCAAAGCTATACTCATAAGAGACAAACTTAGATCTAAAACAAAAAAAAAATCAACCAAAAAAAACAAAAAAACAGCTGTGCTTTTAATTAGTCGACAGATTTCTAGTGGATGTTAATGTTATGCGGAGCAGAAAAAATGTTGTTTTCATGTAGACAGATTTTTTTTTTTTTTTTTTTATCAAAGGCGTAAGTATGTAGTGGAGCAGTGGACTAGAACCAGAGCACCTGTTAAATTACTGATGCCATCTAATGGCTATCTCTAAGCAGTGCAAAACCATGCAGTGGAATATTAAATGTTTAAAATGTTCATTTCTTTGCTTTCATTAAACCATAAAAAATAGTGAGCTCTTTAAGACATACATGCAGATGCGGAGAGGTTTCTAGCAACCTGATGCAAAAGTAATATCTCTTAAATACAGAGGCCAATCTTTAATGACAAAAGAGGGTAGCAGCCCACAAATACTATTCACAAGGTGTATACTATATAATAACTCATCATTACTCTGTGGATTTACATTATTTCTATGAGTTTTTTAGGAGCAAAACATAAGGCGAGGAATAAATTGGGATTAATAATGTAATATACAAAATGTGTGGAATGTTTGATATACATGTTTATATTTTGTATGAGGTCAGTGGAAAATTCTGGGTTGATTTATACAATAGGTAATGATAATTACATTTCTAGCACAGACACTTATTATAATCTACACAGTATACATGTAATTGATAGTTGTGTGTGCTTGATATGTTTAATGTTGTCTTCAGTACTTAAATAATATCAGACTTGTTGTGTCTTTAATTGGAGAATACATAAAAATTGGTCAAAAATATTAAACTAAAAAATAAATGAGTTTCAGTGCATTGCTTATTCATTGTAAACCATATTGAACAACAACAATGAAAAAAAAGTGGTGTTACAGAAATAAACACCAGAGGGCAGAAAAGAGGTCAGTGAGTCTAAAGCTCTCAAAAAGATGTATCCATCGACAGAAAACAAAAGTAATAACGTCATTATAAAGCAAAGCATGGCTTTGCTTGTGTGCAGTGAAATCTGATGCTTGTGCAATATATTCTGACATGAACAGAACCAGGTCACCCTTAAAGTAAATGTAACCATTTGTATGCATCTCATACACATGCCCATAACCCAGAGATATATGGAAATGGAGTTCAAGAATTCTTTAATGAATGCAAGAACAGCTCCTGGAAATAATATAAACATGTGTAATATAAACTGATTTAAATGTGTTAAATGTGTTCACTCAAGCACTACAGTATTAGGGGGTGATTTTATTTAATTAACAAACTGTGTTTTATTCCCTTTTCAAAATTGTGCAATTCATTTGAATTGAGTTTCACATTTTGTAGGTGATTGGGGGGGGGGGGGGGGGGGGGGGTCTTCTCACATCTGCATTCAAACATACACTTTATGCAGTTTCTAGCAGATGTTCTGCTGTGCAAGATTTTTAAAAAAACACTTGACTGTATCAGTCATGGTATACAGCTTAAATGTTGACCTAATTGCATTTAATTCAATGTTAAATTTGGAAAACGTGGTAACTATAAAGTACGCCACTGTATAATATAAACTAGGGGTACAATTGCCTGTATTTTAATGAAGAAGATGCACATTTATGGAGACATGTTTATTGTCACATCCTCTGCAGACCTTGGACAGCCAGCTGCAGTGCTCTATGTTCAAACAGGGATACTCAGCAAACATATGAAAGCAAATGACAGCAGATAGAATGACAGGCTCACTACTGCAGCATATTACTGGATTGAAAGTGCAGGAATCAAAGGCACTATCTAGCTCTCTTCTTCGTTTTGTTGCCGATTTGATTTTCTCTGCATTTTTCAGCAATCCCTTGGAATACTTGTAGCCTTCAGCAAAAGGAGTCATAACAGAAAAAGTATCAAAATAAGTGTATTTAAAATGTGTATAGTTAAAATAACTGTTTATCAAATGTCCAATTATGTTGCATCGCAGTATTGTACAATTATATATATGTATTAATGTTGAAACATGCTAATGGTTTCTTTGTCTTTTTAAGTGGCTTCAGAAAAAATATTGTATTTTTTTGTAGCAATAAAATCCTTCTGTGGGCAATGAAAGCCTTCATTTTCTTGTCAGTGGAAATGCATATATTATAGAATATATGTAACTTTCATCAGTGGAGAAATATAACAGGCTCTGATGAAACTGTCCCATGTTTGATAACACGATGAAGAGATTTGTAAGCTTACTATATACTATTCGGTACTCAGCATCCACTTTTTTGGTATAACATGCTTTCAAATTAAACTTTGCAGTTATGCACTGATAGAGGTCATAATCAGCACCTGCTTTGTACTGAATTTCACAAACAATAATGAACAAACTTACAGGAAATTCATATTCATGGTATCAACACTTACAAACAGCTGTAAACATATATTAAATAGATGGCAGTATGGTTTTGTTAATGTAATCAAGTGAAGATATAATTCTGTTGTTATTATATTGTTTTAAACATTTATAAGATGTCAGCCTTTGGTATTTTAATTAATTGTTTAGCAATTAAACTGAAAACTGTGGAGTCACCAAAAAAAAAAAAAACACCCACTACAGTCAATTGCTTCTTTTCATATCAGACAGTTTTATTATTATTATTATTATTATTATTATTATTATTATTATTATTATTATTATATATTATTATTATTACCTGAATTAGAAATGTTTTAAGTGAGATAAACTCACTAGTGTTAAATCAGTGTTCAAATAATTCAGTTGCTTGTGTCTAACAACACTAAAAAACGGTGGATTATTTCTCGTTATCATTGTTCATGTCTTACGTAATGTTTAATGTTTGTTTTATTTCATACACATACATTTTCAAAGTGCACAAAACAAAGGATTTAGTTTTTAATCTTTAACTGCTGGTTTTGAAAAAAAAGAAAAAATGTCCACAGGTTGTTTCATGCCCTTCGATCATATGCATTAATAACTGCATCTCCAGAGGACTGAAACAGGTCTTTCCCCTAACTCTACAGCCTAAATATCCTGAATTATTCATATGGATAGATGTAGCAATATCAGGGTCTAAATTAGTAGAGTTGTGTCTGTTAAGTTTACTATTACATGTAGTAGAATCTGCTTTCTCATATTTAATGCACAGATTGAAAGGCTCAGAAGCATGCATCAGCAGTACTTGACGTGGTGGCGTGAAGGGGAAAAAAAGCAACATATGGACAAGGCTGGGTGCTGCATCAGGGTGTGCGCTGTAAAAAGAGCAAGGTTAGGTTTATTCCCTATTTAAAATCTGAAGTGAGGGGCTAGGTTTGCATCCTGGCTGTGCAAAGTCAGCAGTGTTCATATTGGCTCTGGTGCTCCTGCAGACAGCTCCAAAGGCCTGTTGTTCGTGGCTGTAAAGATGCAATTGGCTCAGCTGTGGGACTGGAGGATGGCCACTGAACTTCAGTTCTCCTGAATTATTTTGGGAACTGCTGCAGTAAGGTAAGGTAATTGGACATTCTGAATTGGGGGGAAATCTGGGGTAAAAAAAAACAAACATGGTGTAACAGGACGAGGAGCCCTGTACATGCATTTGTTTATTTATTTTTAGAACAGGGTCTCCCCCTCATGCCCCTGTATCATATTTGTGTTTGTGTTATGTTTTATTTATTACGTTTATGTATATATGACGACGTAGACGTGCATTTGTTTGTTATTGTTTTGTTTTTATTTAAACATATTATGGCAGAGGCAAGGTAGGCACTTCGTCCTCTGCCAGGAATAATTAAAAAAAAAAAAAAACTTGTGCAGAAGGTGGCCATTATATGGTCACCTGCATATAACCCTGCAGCTCTCTGCACTCCGAGTGGGTGTTCGAGAGGAGGAATGAGAGAGTGAGCGAGGAGAAAAGAAAAAGAAGTTTAAAAGAAACTGGTAAAATAAAAACAGTGAAGACGATTGCCCAGTCTAACTTGTGTGCAAGATTTTTTTTGTTTAAACCTTTATTTTGCTCTGTGAGAAAGTGTGTTTTTGTTAAATTTTTTTATTTTATTTTTGTATTATTTAAATAAACGACGCACCACGTGTCTTTTTTCCCTGCAGTACTGTGTTTGTTTTTGGTTCCTGCTTCTGGCCTGACGTCACCACCCGACTATCCTGTCACACAAAACAAAAAACAAACAAACAAAAAACTTCCAGTATATGTTTTTTTATATATTATTATGCTTTATCTATATTTTGTATAGAATACAATAGGAGTGTGCAGCATATGAAGAGACCTGTGTGGTCAGACAGAAAAGAAAGGTATGGTGTGAGTAGTGTGTGATTTAACCGGTAAATGTTATAGCCGCCCAGTTCTGTAGTTAGGCTTTTGTTTTGTAGCAATATTTTGTTTAAACCTTGTTTGTTTTGTGGTTTGTTGTAAAAAGTAAAGGTTTTCTTCTGTTTGGGTCTGCTGTTTTAAGGGAACAGACCAGCCTTGGCTGGGGCTTCACCGCACGATGTAGAGCTTTATATGGGTGTGCACAAAGCCAACCCCTTTTTCATACTGAATCAAAATCCATTTGAATCAAGTACATTTTCGTCTCGGGTTTGAAGGGTGGCCAGACCACTATTCAAATCCTACACTGGGGTCTATGTTACATGATATGCTTCTATTCTAATGTAATTTTATTGTATTTATGGATGTTAATAAGAGGTAATTAATCACCCCTTTGTTTTTATACAACTGATTTTTTAAATATATTTATTCAGTTGGTTTACCTTTGATCATTTCAATGTGTACATCTTAAATATCAATACATTTTACAAACTAGGAAAGGCTAGCATTCTCACAAATATCGTTACAAGGAATAACACAATGATTCAAATTTGATTGCCTCAATGATTCACAATGCTGCTTTGAAGATGCATTCAAGTTCAAAGGAATTCAGCACACCTTCATAACATACAGCCGTTTATGAACACTTTGATTTTCTCTCGATTCTTCTAAATCTTGCATATAAAATATGCTGTTTTAGAATGATTTTAATGTGCTGCATTATCTGCACTTGGGTGATTTATCTCTTTGACCACCTCGACAGAATGACTTATCTTGAAAGTAACCTTCCTGTGACAGAATGGTTCCTAATTTGTTTCTCTTTAAGAAATATGAAAGATTTAAAGATTGATTTAAAGCAGCCAGCACTGTTCATTTTTTTACATTTTTTATCTATAGAGAATAGAGTAAAAGGTTAGGAGGCTGTGTGGTCCAGTGGTTAAAAAAAATGGGCTTGTTATCAGGAGGTACTTGGTTCAAATCTCAGCTCAGCCACTGACTCATTGTGTGACCTTTAACAAGTCACTTAACCTCCTTGTGCTCCGTCTTTCAGGTAAGACGTTGTTGTAAGTGACCCTACAGCTGATGTATAGTTCACAAACCCTTGTATCTTGTAAAGCTCTTTATGATGGTGGTCCACTATGAAAGGCGCTATGTAAAAATATATATTAGTATCAATCTGGCAGACACGCACACTCATAAAAATGGAATTTGCACTCACAAATGATTTGCCTGTTTAACAAGACTATGTAGCCAGTGCAACAGGTAATAGGTGTATCTTACATATATATATATATATATATATATATATATATATATATATATATATATAAATGATGACAATCACATAATGGCTTTTTACAGTAAGAAAACAAAACCTGTAATTATGTTGAAAAATATAATTTTAAAAAACCTGCTGACCAAAAACTTTTTTTGTAATTGTCGCAGTAAATTGCTCCTCAATTCTGAAAACTGGAGCATTAGGCAAATGGATCTATAACTTTAATGCAACAGCAGGATGTCAATAGTGTAATTTTAACTTTTTAGAATTATTACCCTAGAGATTTTTCTCTCTGAAACCCTATGAGATTGGGGGCACATTTGTTATAACTATAAAGATACAGAGGATCTGCAATTCAGGGTAATTGTTGCTCTCTGATTCATTTGAATTAAATTGGTTTGTATTATTCTGAGAATTTCTGTGTATAGGTCAATATGGCTTTATGTGTATTATATACTGTATTATTACATTCATGTAAATTGTTGCAGACTGAAGAAATAATGTTCTATGTTAGGAGCCTCTAGACACTGCCTTGTAAAAGCGGATTCCAACTACTTTAAATTAATAGGGATTTTTTTCTCAATTTATCTTATAATGGAAACTGTCATTCTGGAGTACTGTGTGTTTTGCTAGTTGTCTTTCCTGTCATCTCAACTGAGGTAAAGTTTTGGTAAGGTTATCCAGCAACAATTAGTGACTACATCAGAAATGTTTTCAATAGAAGAGGCCCAGTTGAGTAACAGAAATGCGTCCAACCTCAGATGAGTGTAACAGCAAGATCTGTCCTTAACTTCTGACTGAATTAATTGTAGTTCCTTATATCACTAATAGTTCCTAAAATGGTTTGAATAAAATGGGTTCAATATAATTTTGGGCAGAACTACTTGTGTAAAAATAACACAGAAAAAGAAGTTTGAGATTTATGATTATTATTATTATTATTAGTATTAATAAATTAAGCCAGATTATTTGGAGGGATGGTGTTCGATGTGTAGATGTATCACTTTTTAAAGCATCTGAACATAGATCAGTTTGTCTTTCTCTGCTTATACCTCATAGTAGGGTGCAGCATCCTGCCTATTTCACACAATTTCTTATCAAACATACCCTACCTTCTCCACCCCGTAGATGCAAAAGATGAAAGGCAACTTACTGAATAAATGAAGTAGAAGGAATAAATGTACACCTTTTTGCACTCTCCTATTACCAGCATGGGGTCATTTTTTGTATGTTATATAGCTCTCCACAGTGCTGCGGTTGTCCTTTGTGTTGCACAGAGCACAGTAATGGATAGATGGGTCTCCATGGCAAAGGGGTTGATTGTGTACAGGTGTAGAGGTGATGCAGAGCAGGAATAAAACAGACAGAGATTTGTAATACTGTATGGAAAGGGTATCTTTATTTCTTTATAATCCAGGTCTAGTGACCAAACAGTGATCTCCGGCCATATGCAGCAATGTGTAATGCACAAGGTTAATTATAACGGGTTGCAGTCCCAAACAATAAACACAGGTATCTCTCTCATAATATACAAACACGGTCACCAGTCCTGGGTGTGTGCTGTAGTGCTCGTGGTGGGTGATACATTTTAATGCAGGACAATAGTATGGTGCTGTTCTGGGTTTTATGCTAGCCCTAAGCGGCAGCTCCGGAATGTGTTAGCTGTCTATGAACACACAAATAATAATTATAGACAAACAAACACTAGCAATATTTTACAATTTACTGTACAGGTCTTTCCGGGTTATATTTCATAACCAAAGCGAAGAAACATATTAGGATGCTCCGTCCCCTTATATATGGTGTCACGCATGATCCCTTGGTAAACGAATGCAGCTGCCTTTACAATCTGCGGTGGCTACATCGTTTCCCTTCCGGGTCAATATGTTCTTGCAACAGAGAAAGAACTGTCAGGCCAGTCTGTCAAAACAGCTCTGTCCTCGCTGTTTAGTGCCCTCACAGGTCAGGAGGGAGATTTACAATCAAAATTCATTGTATTTCTGTCACAGTCTTCTATACTAATTCATCTGAACAGCAGCCTTGTAGTTCTGTAGTTTTCTGCATTGCCCATGTTTCATGGAAAAGCCATGTTGCTCTTTTAATCCTTTGGGGAAAAAACAAGACTTTAAATTATTTAATAACACATTCATTGTAGTACACAAAAATACAAGGATAGCATATTTAAAAACATGACTGTCCAAAACATTTTGAGATATATATATGTTTTTTCTACTTTGGCACAAGAATGCAAAATAACTTGTCCAAGGTCACATGTAAATCCATATGAATTGGTTCTCAGTTCTTTCAGCTCCAAGCACTAGATCACAACGCCAATTCGGATAGTGACACCTTTTATTTTTCACAATACACTGTAAACACACATTTTTCTGACTTACACCATGTGATACATACTGAGTTATTAACTTTAGGTGTTTTAACCAGCAGGTACATCTTGATTTATGTGACATTAGCCTAATGAAACTGTGTTTCATCTCTTTATAAATGACAAAAAAGCTACATTAAAAGGTGATATCTTGAGAAAATACAGAGCTGCCTAGTTTGAGTCCAGAAAAAAAAAAAGATGAATAAATGTAATGGTTTACCACCCTCATATTGCTCCTCTGTGACTCTTATAAACCACACTCTTGTCTATTCAGACGATTATGGTTTAAACACTATATGGTGTGGGTGTATGGTATATGCTACACAACTGTGTGTGTGTGTGTGTGTGTGTATATATATATATATATATATATATATATATATATATATATATATATATATTGCATATATACTATAATCTTAGTATATAATTTATTGCAGAATGTAAACACAAGTTAAAGAGTAATTTAAACTTTTATTGAAATAAACAAGGTAATATATTGTTTATTAATGAAATTGTGTGTTGTGGTCTGTGACATAAACCATTGCATGTTTACGCCTGCTAGAAATTTTCAATGAGAGGGTAGAGTATATAGGGAGCAGAGTCAACAATATTCAGTAGTCTAATGTACTATGAAACATTGAATGAGAGCCAAAGGTGAATGTGTTTTAGAAGCAGTAGTTCAGTCTACTGTATGAAGTATAGGACAGTAGGATCCAGGAAAAGAAAAAAGAGTCTTTTTGTCAGTTGGTTGAATAGTAGGCCTACAGAAATAACATACTGCACAGATGGCTGTTCTTTACGTTTCACCTGGCAGGAAGGTACCATTTATTTTATGTGGCCTGGTCCCAGCTACGGTTGGCCAGGATAATCACCTACCCTTTTCCTTTAGTGTATGTTTCAGCCAGTTCAGCTACTTTCCTATTTTAATCCCTACATGCGATTGGCATATTTCTGGGCCCCAGACAGTTCTGTTACGTTCTTCTGCTACCAACCCATGTATTCACCCTTTGATCTTCCAACATAAAATTCAAGTTTACCAAAGCCATACACATGATTCATTTTCTAGGAGAACCCAACTAATCAAAACTAAAATGCACGGATTGTCAAACAAATCTACGCCCACCTCACTGCTTCCATGGCCCAATCAGCCAGGACAGCTAGGTTTTTTTTTTTTTTTATGTATTGTTATATGCAGTGCTATTATTAAACTTCATACAAATGCTGAATGCAGGCTGACATCCTCGTGGGACTTTCAACAGCATGAGATGAGCCTGTCATGTTTATATATCATGTTTTATGCATTTCTCTGTATTTGAAGTATTATGGATTTTCTGGTATATACTGCATTTTGTTAAGCGCTTTGTGATGGTCTTCCACTATGAAAGCGCTATATAAAATAAAGACTGAGTGATTGATTGATATAGTATATGTAGTCAATTCTGTAGTGGCAATCTATGTATGCCTTCCTTCTTGCACAAAAAACAATGAACAAGTTCTTCCAATATAAGTTTATTTTTTGTTTCATCGGGTACTGCTTCAGGCAAAAAAGCAAAAACACAAAGACTGCTTTGTTACAGCCACTTTAAGTTGTTCATGCAGACTACACCCCACACATTTCTTTTAACAGAACTATACAACTCGTTCCATATATGGAGTTATTTCTTTGCAAGCTTCATCTTATTGCAACTTTTTCTCATGTGTGCAAGGCCATCCTTATCTATATTAACACACTGTGCCTGCGTGTCTGGGTCAGGGCAAACACCAAGAACATTTAGAAACATCAGCTAACCACAATTTATATATTTTAGCATTAATACAGTAAGTGTTATATCCAATAAAACATATTATATCTGTGTTTTGCTGGTTCAGTTTGAATAAAGGCACTCAAGAATTGTTAGTAGCATTCTTCCATCCACATCCCAGATATGATTTGAATCTATCATCCGGACACATAATTACAGTGAAGCCTCCTGACAACAAAATCTGAAGCCTCCTATACAGTGATAGGCCTCATGACAAATCTCTTCACGGAATATATATATATACATATATATATAGATAATTATTAGATAATAACATATATATATTATACTTATATATATCATATTGCCATGCCATATGTATAGTATGGAATGCATGATAGCATGCAGAAATAGCATGCAGAACTGGGCAGACACGTTAAATTTAATAGAGAAAAATTTAAGTACTGCACACAGGCAACTTGCAACCTTGACTCTTCCATTAGAAAATTTGGGGAGATACTGACATTGAAGAAGGAATCTATGAAAAAGACTTAGGAGTTTATGTTGACCTAGAAATGTCTTCATCTAGACAATGTGGGGAAGCTATATATCTATACAGTACTGTGCAAAAGTTTTAGGCAGATGTGAGAAAATGCTATAAAGTAAGAATGCTTTCAAAAATAGACATGTTAATAGATTATATTTATCAATTAACAAAATGCAAAGTGAGTGAATAGAAGAAAAACCTACATCAAATCAATATTTGGTGTGACCACCCTTTGCCTTCAAAACAGCATCAATTCTTCTAGGTACACTTGCACACAGTTTTTGAAGGAACTCGGCAGGTAGGTTGGCCCAAACATCTTGGAGAACTAACCACAGTTCTTCTGTGGATTTAGGCAGCCTCAGTTTCTTCTCTCTCTTCATGTAATCCCAGACAGACTCAATGATGTTGAGATCAGGGCTCTGTGGGGGCCATACCATCACTTCCAGGACTCCTTGTTCTTCTTTACGCTGAAGATAGTTCTTAATGACTTTCGCTGTTTGTTTGGGGTCGTTGTCATGCTGCAGAATAAATTTGGGGCCAATCAAATGCCTCCCTGATGGTATTGCATGATGGATAAGTATCTGCCTATACTTCTCAGCATTGAGGAGACCATTAATTCTGACCAAATCCCCAACTCCATTTGCAGAAATGCAGCCCCAAACTTACAAGGAACCTTTTTGGCCACAAGTCTTCCATGAAGGCCACTTCTGACCAGACTTCTCCAGACAGTAAATGGGTGTACCAGGGTCCCACTGTTTTCTGAGCTGATGGCACTGCTGGACATCTTCCGATTGCGAACGGATGTATGCATGCTGTGTCTTTCATCTGCTGCATTAAGTTTTCTTGGCCAACCACTGTGTCTATGGTACTCAACGTTGCCCGTTTCTTTGTGCTTCTTCACAAGAGCTTGGACAGCACATCTGGAAAACTCTGTCTGCCTTGGAAATTTCTGCCTGGGAGAGACCTAGCTGATGCAGTATAATCACCTTGTGTCTTGTTGCTGTGCTCAGTCTTGCCATGGTGTATGACTTTTGACAGTAAACTGTCTTCAGCAACCTCACCTTGTTAGCCGAGTTTGGCTGTTCCTCACCCAGTTTTATTCCTCCTACTCAGCTGTTTCTGTTTCAGTTAATGATTGTGTTTCAACCTACATATTGAATTGGTGATCATTAGCACCTGTTTGGTATAATTGTTTAATCATACACCTGACTATATGCCTACAAAATCCCTGACTTTGTGCAAGTGTACCTAGAAGAATTGATGGTGTTTTGAAGGCAAAGGGTGGTCACACCAAATATGGATTTGATTTAGATTTTTCTTCTGTTCACTCACTTTGCATTTAGTTAAGTGATAAATATAATCTATTAACATGTCTATTTTTGAAAGCATTCTTACTTTACAGCATTTTTTTCACACCTGCCTAAAACTTCTGCACAGTACTGTGTATATATACTTTATTACAAATAAATACAAAAACATTCTAAGGGCATTAAATAGGGATTATATACATCTAGCTCAGCCAATCAGAGAGCGCCATCATACTGTAGATCGAGTCGGGATACATTACATATATATATTATATATATATATATATATATATATATATATATATATATATATATATATATATATATATATATATATATATAATATATATCTATATGTGTGGTGTGTGTGTGTGTTCAGAGTCAATTAGGCTCAGTCTATAAGTCCTCAGAATAACCAAGAAATAAATAAATAAATAAATAAAAAAATTAACATTTCGCAATTTGAGCATTTACAAATTATCAAAGAATGAAATTAACGATAATTTCGGTCTTTGAGAATTATTTTGGTCAAATTGCGAAATGTAAAATACCAAACAAGCAAAGAACGAAACAGAAAAGAACAGACAGCTTCTTCTGGTCCTTGAGTAAAGCGATATAATCAAATTGCAAAATGTGCTTTGATCAAATGCACTGTCCATGAACAGATTTTGAAGATGCAAGGCTTCATGTCTTGATAGTGTAACAAGTTTTGTCAAACACAGAAGTGCTTTTGTGTGTGTATGAGCATTCAATGCAATTCTAAATGCTATAGCAGCAACCCTTGCAGCTCTAAATCTGAATTTTGATATATATGTTTTTTTAATGGGCTCTCATTGCGGTTTCTTTATCTGATTTGATTGAACTATGATTTTACTTGACTGTTATTATCTAAACAATTAAAATATTTTTTTTACAATGAGGTTCAGTAGCCCAGTAGAGCTCTGAATATGGTTTCTTTTGAAAATGTTAATTTACCAAAGTTGTCATCATCTAAAATATAAACATTTAAGAAGGTTTTATTGTCAAAAAGCAGTCTCTGTCTTTATTCCTGAGGCGCAGCACTGTCTGGTGCTGATCCGGTCTGCAAAACCTATTTTCTGGTAGAACCCCCCATCCTGAGAATATTAAACATTTAATAAGTATACTTTCTGTCATTCTTTTGCTTAGAAACAGTGATAAACAAACATGGATAGACATTTGATTTTGCAGTTTAAATACCACGTATACAGTAGTCTTATAATCTAAATAAAAATGTTCAATTGTGTTAATTTATTTTCCCTTAAACTATATTCTCAAGGCACATTTCACAATTTGATTATATTGCTTTAAGAGTGAAGCAGCGTTGTTCTTTTCTTGTTTGGTATTTTCTAGTTCACAGTTTGAGCAAAATAACCTTTCAATTTATTCTTTGAAAATTTGTAAATACTTAAATTGCACTACAGATTAAGCACCAAATCCTGACACTGTGTGTAACATATCTATCTATCTATCTATCTATCTATCTATCTATCTATCTATCTATCTATCTATCTAACTATCTATTTACAGTGTTTAGTATATCTATATACAGTATATGAGTTTTTTTGTACCCATGCTGACCTCTAATGTGTGTGTGTGTGTGTGTGTGTGTGTGTGTGTGTGTGTATATATATTAGAGGTCAGCATGGGGAGCCGAAACCCCGGGTACCTGTGGGGTTGTAAATTACCATCTTTTTACTACTTGGGTATCGATTATTCATTTGAGAATTTAAAGAAAATGTAGCAAACATGACAATGCAGTTGTAAGCACGGGTCTCTGGCTGGAGTAACAAAAACAACGTTAAAACAAGCTTTGCATTAATGGCATGTAAACTTCAATAATAAAAAATGCAGCGGCTATTCTCCTAAGGAACTAAATCAGAAAGAAAATAACATAACAACATCCTTAATGTCATCGATAACTCTTAATTATCAATTTATAATAAATAATAATAATAATAATAATAATAATAATAATAATAATAAAATACAGAATGCTTTATCTACAGTTATTGCGCAGATATAGTTTCTTACCAAAAATAAAATAAGTAGCCTTTAAATATATTAACAAATAATTAAAGTATTGTGAGCAGTGTACCCTAGAAAACAGACTGATAACTGTAAAAAAAAAAAAAAAAAAATGAATGAAGTAGATTTACTAAGAAAAAGCATATGCACTCCAAAATGTGTAGGTGCAAAATACAAAATTAAATTAATATGAGAAAAACATTACTCACTGTGGATGCCATGAAATATTTATGTTTATTTATCAGTTTGGATTTGGAGGACTGCACCTTTAAGTTTTGTTTTGGACTATTGTGTTTGCCAAAGACAGACCTATGACAAATAGAGATAAACTGGAAAAGCGAGAGAAAGGGAAAGAGCAGTAATAAGATATACTCCTTGCATATACTTTTGTTTTGTGTAAACTACGCTGTGTTCTGATTGATAAAATTAATAAAACCCTCATTATTGGAACCATTGCATCGCCCTGAATCAAAAACGTGTTAATTAAATCATTTGTTTTAAATGATTGATTCTGTGTTTTCATGGAGTGTTGTGTTTCCCTTGTGTAAAGTATGGCCTTACTTTGACATTAGGTTATTTATTTTTTAATGTAAATTTTATGTTTCGTTCTTGGTTAATCCAATAGGTATGTGGGTGTTAAGCATAGTTCACAGTAAGCATTAGTCTGCATAATAAAGAGCACTTAAAAAGAACGAGCTGGCATTGAATGTAATTGTCTCAACACAGAGTAGCAAATGGGAAAGACATACAAGAAAATTGGAATTATAAGCTTTTAAAGCAAAGAATAAGGGTGGGCAATCATGAATAGGGAATGCAATAGGATTCCTGCATTGCAGATATATAATGTAATTTGTAATGTCTATTTACTCAGGATATTGTAGTTCAACATTTTTCTTGTATGTTCTGACAAAATGTTGTCTTTGATGAAAATAGGAACACAGATTTTACTAAAGATGGTCAAACAGTGAGAGCAGTCCAATTGAGCTTCCCTCCCTTAAGCTGTGCAGTACCTGCAACATTGATCTTAATGAACATACAGATAGTGTCAAAAGAAAAGGTCAGTTTGGAGTTGGCGATACGAACCTCCACACCTGTCTCCCCTCTGAACACACTGTCTATTTCATTTGCAGATTTCAAGGTTATAAATCCATTTGATGCACATCTTTAGTTACAGTTATGTAGGAAAACAAACCTCTCAGTATATATTATTTTACTGCAGAGATAAAATGGCACCACAGCCATAGACATAGTGTAGGTTTCTAGTTTTTAATGATTTCATGTATTAAAGGATGTAACTCCTGGTAAAGGCACTCCGTGTGAAGTGCAGGATGCACCCTATAGCCTGGAGATCGCCGGTTTG
The DNA here is from genome assembly GCF_017654505.1 of Polyodon spathula. NCBI lineage: Eukaryota > Metazoa > Chordata > Actinopteri > Acipenseriformes > Polyodontidae > Polyodon > Polyodon spathula. The sequence continues at coordinate 37,463,381 of NC_054541.1, forward strand.
AGTCCAGATTATTCCACTGCCGACTGTGGACAGGAATTCCCAGGGGATGGCGTGCAATTGGCCGAGCACCACCCAGGTGGGTAGGGTTTAGGTCGGCCAGGGTGTCCTTGGCTCACCACGCATTATGACCCCTGTAGACCAATGCACAGGAAGAAAGTCCCGATATCTATACATAGAATAAAATTAATTTATTCTGAGTTAGTGAAAGGCACACACTGTGCTCTTCGTGCAGCTGATACATCTGCTGATCACTATCTTACTGGTATACAAAGGTAAGAATGCTTCATTGTGTCTCTGTTTACTGTCATGCTGGTCGTGTGGTGTTGAGTTGAGGGGATATGTCTATTATTATATTATTATATGAGTGTTTTTTGCACATTACCCCTGCCATCATGTGTATGGTGCGTATAACACCCCCCAGGGGACGAGTGTTCAGCTGAACAGTTTACAAATGTTGGCAAATATGTCATAGCAATAGTGTGCAGTCAGTCAATGTAGGAGTTTAGCTTTTTGATAATTTCTACCTTTACTTGTTCCATGTTTGTGTAATTTAAAACAAAAAAATATATATATTTTGACTGAGATAATCTTTGCCATTTCATTTGAGAGTTAACATGTCTTGAATTTACTTCCCTGTGGGTGTTGACTGGTTGAGCAAAGATCCTCTATTTCAGGATTTCACTCTTTAAGCAAAAGTAAATCTTTTTATATAATCTATTATTTACCTTTCATCACGCTTCTCTCCAAGAATGACATTTCTCCAACACGCTTCCCCCCCAAAATGACCTTTTAGTTTTATACCCTAATTACCTTGTTATTAGTGTGCTACACTTTGTGCTGGGTTGTTAAGAGAGTGTGTTCTATTAAGACCTGTGAATTTGATTCAATTTTTTTTTTTAAAAACTCTTGAGAAATGTTTGAAGTTACCGACTTCCTTTTCGAAGCAGGGATGTGTCACCTTTTGAGCAGTTAAAAACTGAAATGGCGTCTTGTTCCCACTTTGTTTTGATCCTAAGGCTTAGATGGTATCTCTCTTTCTTGATTATATAGAATTATTAATATTGTAATTGCTAAATAATTAGTGTAACCTGTAATGTGTTGAGGATAATTACTCTGCTACTGCATATTCCAGAAAAGGCTTTGTGAACTGAAAGATTAGAAATAACAATCTTCGTATTCTTTTTTGTTTTATTGTTATCATTTCAATTGAAATTATTTTAATTACTCAGTTTTAAAAGTTAAAGGTTGAATTTTTCAATTCTGAATTTAAACAATAAACAGTGAAGCGGCCTAATTTAAATATATATATATATGAAGCAGCAAAATAAATGACAGAATGTTTAACATTTTTACTCTTAATACTTATTTATTTTACAAGGATGTCAGAGGCCTGTTTGACCTCTTTCTGCCAATACCATAGGGTTAAAGTCATCAACCTGGGAGCCCGAGGGGCTAAAGGATTAAGCTCTGCAATGTGTTTTAAAACATTAATACATTATATGATGGTACAATTATCTTTTCTTAAGAAAGTGTATAACAAATTACACATAAAACAATGGTTAAAAACCTGTGAAGCTATAATTGTCACATTACTACAATTTTACAGATTCCCCCCTATGTGATTAAAAAACATCAGGGTAAGTGATAGCCATTTCAGGCCTGAATGAACAATGACTTCCCCCACATAGCAGCAGTTTCTTGGACAACTCCAAAGGGATCTCAACTCACTTACAAATTGTCAATACATTATACATGACCTATTTTTCTGAGCCTGGAAAAGAGCTGCATTATTTCATCTTTCTTTAATATGCAGCCATAATTGCACCGGGGGAAAAGGATGCTTCATTTTCAATTAGCTGTTACCTGCCATTAAATGAAGGGGAAAAAAAAATGAGGTGATACAGCTCATGAAATTAACATCCTGTGAATAAAAGAAAAATGCTGTGTGAGCAGAAATTAATAACAACTGACCTTTAAGAAGAACAGATCAGCTCTTGCTATAACATGAGAAAGACTTTTCTTTCTTCAACAATGCAAAATGCCTATGAAACTAAATTATTTAAAATACTTTATAATCAAGATTAATGTAGCTAATATGACTTTTCTGTTTTAGATATGCAGTGACTTTGTCAACATTTTTATTTGTTTGCCCAGGGTTTCCTTGGATCTGTATCAGAGAGGACAGACAATGATAGTTTTTGTAATACAGGCAAAATGATAATGATTCCCATTATATAGAATAGATGAGACTTTAATATTTTCCATTTGCTAAAACATCCAAAACACAATTTCCATTACTGGTAGTAATTGAAAATAGTATCAGTTCCAATTAAAGGTCAAGTCACAGCTTTCATATGGAATTTCATTACTAAAGATTACTTTAAACGCAGTGTCTTCATATTCAGACACAATCTTGTTGAAGTATTCATGCAGCTTTATAAAGTCATACAAGACAAGCCGAAAATATTAAAAGAGTACAATAAAGCCAATGCTATAACTGGACCCTAATATTGAAAAACAATTTGTAAAGGGCACACCATAAAAAAAAAGATTTGTAGTACTCATTTAACAATAACACTTAAATCTAATTTCAATTACAATACAATTAAAAATATTATACATTTAACAGTACTGTGCATTTTATTGAAAAATAGGTTGTAAGTGAACTTTTAAAAAGTATACATTGTAAATTGCAATCTGCATGTTCCATTCTGATCACAGGCATTTTTAAATCACAAAAACATGGTGTCCTTGACATAAGGGTATTGAGCAAATCGAAAAGGATTCTAGCAGACTAGATCACTTATACGTTGCTAAGTTAAAAAAAAAATATATATCTTGGAACCACATGACAGCTGTGTTATGTCTTGACACAACATTTAACTAATCAGAGTTGAAGGGGCAGGTTTTCTGTGTTAAGCACTTCGAGAGGCTAAAACGTTAAAATGACTGCTAAAAAAATAACTAATTATTTTCAAAGCAAAAATAGCGACAATGAATGCAGGGGGTCAATCCATCGCCTGATACTATATTTGCATTGGCTTATTAAAAATATTAAGATCATTCAGTCCATTTTGTGTCGTATTATTGTACTGTAAGGTGATATATAGTACATAATAGCTCTACATATGCACCAACAATTTGTTGTGATATTGTATAAATATGTACCCATGTGCTTGTGAGAGATTTTGGGGGTTCATGTATAGAGGCTGTACGCCTTTAAGAAGAAAGGGGTGATAGGACATCAGCAGAACACATGTCATATGATATACAAATGCTTAAGGGCAGAGGTTCTGGATTATTACACTCTGGTTTCATTCAACAGTTATGATGGTGACTAAACATGTGTGAGTACTGTTGTGTAAAAAAAAAAAAAAAAAAAAAAAAAAAAAAAAAAATGGTTGAAATGAACAGTTGCATTAAAAAAATGCAAAAAATAGACATGCATTAATAAAATGCCCTGAAAACTTAACATAAAGAAAACAATTTAAACTAGAGTTGCTAGCAACTATAAAGGCTTCCAAGCAGTTATTGCGAAATTTAAGCACATTGATTGTTATAGATAAAAAACATTATCATCACAAACCATTTTGGACACAGCTGACTGTCAATTTTGGCAAAAATATTGGAAGCACTGGTTAGCAGCAAATTAAAATTCAATTTGGATGCAAACAATATCCTAACTAGCTTTTATAGTGAAATGCATTTAAGCAATCAGCTTCATTCAATTGCTGTGGCAACAGCTCTGGTGGACATTCCTGCAGTCAGTATGCCAATTGTATGCTCCCTCAAAACTTGAGACATCTGTGGCATTGTGTCGTGTGACAAAACTGCACATTTTAGAGTGGCCTTTTATTGTCCCCTAGATTTTATTTTTCACTTTAACATTATGGACTTTTTTGTGTTGATCAGTGGCAAAAACTCCTAATTTAATCCATTTTGATTCCAGGTTGTAACACAATAAAATGTGAAAAAGTCCAAGGGGGGTGAATACTTTTTAGAGCCACTGTATTTCAATCCTGGCAATACAATTCCATATATACTTACCTGACATAACATGGTTTGTAAATATATACTTCAATCCATAAAATACTGCGATACAGGACAGTTGACCCTTCTGAATAAAAGTAATTTCAAAAAGGTATGTTAAGGATGCCGGGACCTGCAGCTGGGTTTTCTGGATGTTTTTTTTAATAAATAGATATAACGTATTCTTTCGAAAATAGCCTACATCATAAAGTTTAGTACAGTAGTGATGCGCTTATTAAAATCGGCAACAAAAGACGTGACTACCCGAGTACACAAACAGCAATGTGACTGACTGTCGAGAAAAGACAACAAAGACGTCGCTGCCTGAGTACACAAGCAGCAACGTGACTGACTGCAGAGAAAGGACTAACCAAAACATTACTGCCCCATCTCGAATCATAGCTAGCAATATCACAGTTCACAAATTGGGAGAAAAACAAGTGTGAGTAATCGCGACTGGAAATGAGAAGCAGCACATAACTGTAATGCTCTGTGTGACAGCAGACGGCCGCAAACTGTCTCCATATGAGTAACTGAGGTTGTATCTTTGTTGATGCATGTTTATTTCATGTTTTATTTTTTCCTCAAATTGAAGGTGGGAAATTTGGTCTGTGTCTTAAATTCGAGGGCGTCTTAAATTTGAAGGAATACAGCACTTTAATACATATGTCTAACACTGTATCATAGTATAATTGATCAAAGGCAGTGTGGCAGAGCAGAGCTCTGCCCTATATAAATTGGCAGTTATGGGGTTAAATTCCCCTACCTGCCTGTGTTTATTGTGTTCAGGTGGCTGGGGTTGATTAGAGTAATTAACAATCAATCAGCACCCAGCCACCTGACATAAAAGGAGGCCTCAGCTTCCCATAAGGGAGAGGAGGGAGCTGAGGAAACAAGCTGGTGTTTGTGTTTGTGTTTGTGTTTGTGTTTGTGTTTGTGTTTGTGTTTGTGTTTGTGTTTGTGTTTGTGTTTGCTGTTTCTGGTTTGCTGTTTTTGTGGGGTTTTTTTTTTGATCCAGTGAAGGCATCGCCCAGCCTGGAAACCTTTATTTTTGAAAGTTTTGCTTTGTGTTTCATTATTTGTGTTTAAATATCTTTGTTTTCACCCTTGTGCACTTTTATTTTGAGTTTATTTGTAATAAAAGTATTATTTTTTTTTAACTGCAGTTTGTCTCTGGTCCTCTATCCACTCGCCAGCCTGTCACAGGCAGTGTAATAAGGAACGTGGAGCTTTGCTGCCTAAGGTCAATTATGTCATGGATCAGTGCCATGGATTAAGAAACTGAAACAGCTGGCAGTAAGAAATCATGTTTTATTAAATTCAATACTTAGGGTGTTTACAAGCACTGCATTAAGGATTGCTTTTCGTGTTAGCATTTGGCTCTGAAGCAAGACTGCAGTTGCTGTGTATCAGTTCCACACAGTCCATTTAGCTTGTCTGTAACAATAGACTCAATATTCATTCAGATATACAATTTTCAGAGTGCACATGTAGATGCATGCTTTTAGATTGACAGCAAATTAATGTCAATACACATTGCTTTGGCAACATTGAACAGCAAGGTAAGAAATACTGTACATTATGAAAGGCATTGTAAAAATGTTTCCTGGCACACCGGATTTACAGCAATGAAAGAAACTAAATTTAGAGCTATACGAATAAAATACTTAATATTTAACTATATATTTAAGAAACATCTCTACTGTCAGCGGCTAACAAACTAAATAATACCCATTGGTGTTTCCTCTGTGCTTTCTTTCTCAGATATAATATTTTAGCCCCACTGATGCTCTTTTGAATATGAAAACAATGATTTTTCTGCGTTACTATCTATTGTATCACATGTATGGCTGAGAAACCCAGACAATAACTTTAATTACTGTATTTATATAGTCTTAACCCATCGATTTTTTTTCTTAATGAAATATTTTAATTATACAGTGATTTAATTAACCACAATCAATACAGTGGTATGCTCATCAGTTCATTTAAGGTTAGGTTATTGCACTGTTATAATGCACAAACATTTACAAATATTTGTAAGCATTATTTTATTTGTGTTGTCATGGGGATAATAATCTGCAACCAAGCTGCCAAATCAGAATAAGTGTCAGAAGTATATTTTATCCAGTGTGTCAAAAATGATTCATGACTTGGGTTACATGAGTGTATAACTGAAAATTAGAATTACAAGTGGGCGATCCTCCGAGTATGACATTGTGGCTCATCTCTCCAGATCCTCCTAGCAGCAAACAATTCACCATTACCACCCTTTGAAATGTGTAGTTCAATTAGAGAATTATAGAAACCCACATGTGATATACATTCACAATGATGGCTATAAATATACACTGAACAAAACTATAAACGCAACATATAAAGTGTTGGTCCCATGTTTCATGAGCTGAAAAAAAAGATCCCAGAAATTTTCCATATGCACAAAAAGCTTATTTCTTTCAAATTTTGTGCACAAATTTGTTTACATCCCTGTTAGCGAGCATTTTTCCTTTGCCAAGATAAACCATCCACCTGACAGGTGTGGCATATCAAGAAGCTGATCAAACAGCTTGATCATTACACAGGTGCACCTTGAGTGGGGACAATAAAAGGCCACTCTAAAATGTGCAGTTTAGTCACACAACACAATGCCACAGATGTCTCAAGTTTTGGGGGAGCGTGCAATTGGCATGCTGACTGCAAGAATGTCCACCAGAGCTGTTGCCAGAGAATTGAATGTTCATTTCTCTACCATAAGCAGCCTCCAACGTCATTTTAGAAAATTTGGCAGTACGTCCAACCGGCCTCACAACTGCAGACCACGTGTAACCACGCCAGCCCAGGACCTCCACATCCGGCTCCTTCACCTATGGGATTGTCTAAGACCAGCCACCCAGACAGCTGATGAAACTGTGGGTTTGCACAACCGAAGAATTTCTGCACAAACTGTCAGAAACCGTCTCAGGGAAGCTCATCTGCGTGCTCGTCGTCCTCACCTGACTGCAGTTCGGCGTCGTAACCGACTTCAGTGGGCAAACACTCACCTTCGATGGCCACTGGCACACTGGAGAAGTGTGCTCTTCACGGATGAATCCTGGTTTCAACTGTACAGGGCAGATGGCAGACAGTGTGTATGGCGTTGTGTGGGCGAGCTGTTTGCTGATGTCAATGTCGTGAACAGAGTGCCCCATGGTGGTGTTGGGGTTATGGCATGGGCAGGCTTAAGCTACGGACAACGAACACAATTGCATTTTATCGATGACAATTTGAATGCACAGAGATACCGGGACTAGATTGCCCATTGTCGTGCCATTCATCCGCCGCCATCACCTCATGTTTCAGCATGATAATGCACGGCTCCATGTCACAAAGATCTGTACACAATTCCTGGAAGCTGAAAATGTCCCAGTTCTTCCATGGCCTGCATACTCACCAGTCATGTCACCCATTGAGCATGTTTGGGATGCTCTGGATCGAAGTGTAAGACTGTGTGTTCCAGTTCCATCCAATATCCAACAACTTCACACAGCCATTAAAGAGGAGTGGGACAACATTCCACAGGCCACAATCAACAGCCTGATCAACTCTAAGCGAAGGAGATGTGTCGCGCTGCATGAGGCAAATGGTGGTCACACCAGATACTGACTGATTTTCTGATCCACACCCCTACCTTTTTTTTTTTTTTTTTAAGGTATATGTGACCAACAGATGCATATCTGTATTCCCAGTCATGTGAAATCCATAGATTAGGGCCTAATGATTTTATTTCAATTGACTGATTTCCTTATATAAACTGTAACTCAGTAAAATCTTTGAAATTGTTGCCTGCTACGTTTATATTTTTGTTCAGTGTACATTCAGTGTTTTATTGAGCCATCCTCACCAGTGCAAAAACTATGGTATTTAATGAACCTTCATAGAATAATCTCTATTTATTTAATGGTATTACATACATGATACTGTTCAATATGAAAACACTGTTTGAATAAATGAATACAGTATATACATACATGCATCCAAACTTACGCATTCAAGGTCTATTTCCAATTGAACAAATCTGCATTTAATATTTATTGTGCTATTAGGGGAAGGTTATAGATGTAGGGGATGTTTATTCAGTTAAGCTAAACATCAGATCTAAGTACTAATAGCATTTAAATCATTAAAATATTAACCTTCTTGAAGGTTGCACTGTTGAAGTTGCATAGTCATCCCCTCGGGCTCTGTATTAATTATTTAACCAGAGGCAGTATAGATCCACGGCCAATTAGATCTGTCGATATTGTTTATGAATAATTAGGTTATTTGTGTAATGCAGCTAAAATTTTGCTCTTTCAGAAGGAAAGAATTATGTTCCGTGTGATTTCCTATTAATAAAAAGCCATTTTGTTGATATTTTATATGTTAACCAAGGTGGTCAAGCTACGACAGGTAAACTGACCTAATTCTTACACCTACAAGTCATTTCTCCTACTGAGTTCGATTTCACTCTTTCTAAAGCATTGCCAGCTTGTCTCTGTTAGACAGTACCTCCACCCTGCCCTCAGCCCTGGCGATCGGTTAATGTTCAGATGGCCCTAGAACTTGACTGCAAGGTGACACCAATTAACACCTAGTCGAATCACTGTCCTGAAATTGGTCTCCTGCTACTTCCCTGAAATTGACAAGCTGTAAACCAGGGGTGTCCAAAATTGGCACTCTGGTCTTGGTCTAAGCCCTGTTCTAAATGGTTTAATTGAACCAATTAAACCTCCGTCCAGAACTTGAAGTAGTTAATGATATAATTTTACCTGAAAAACCTGGAGTGGAATTGGACACCCCTGCTGTAAAGCCATTCAGTAGTATCCCCATCTACAATGTATGAAGAGGCAAGACTGTGGAACACTGCACTAGGCTGGTTTGTCATCCCACTACATTAAAAGGGGCTTGGGATTTTTCTTGGCCCAGACCCAATGTGAGTTCCTCTATGTTGACTATGCAAGTGTGAGGGAGCACCCTCACTGGGACATGATGTTTACAACGAGTTGTGTTATATTTAACTTACTCGGTGGTGGTGTTTTTATTGTTGCAGTCTGAAGCCATGTTAGTTTAATTCCGTGTGCAGCTTAGCCACGGTGTTCTATATCAAAAACTGTATATTGCATAATAACAGTAACTAAAACCATAAATATTTAACGTCGAGAAAATAAATGAAATGCTTGCATGTTGTAGGTACTATTATGCATTGTTAAAAATACTGTGTGTGCGAGCGCACAGTATAAAAAGGAAACAAATGTCTTTAAGGTTTTATATGTGATGCTTTATACATGTAACTATTTAAAGATATATTTTTGTTATAAAAGAAACGGTACTAAATTGTTTGAATAAGGCTGTTAATGTGGGCGTGGCTAGCCCTTTAAAAGGCTGCCTGTCTGTGTAAGGTGAAAAAATGGAGAGGATTGACTAGTATGTGAATCAATGCTTAATATTACTTAAAAGAAAATAAATCCTTGTACCTGAAAACAAAAGAAGGAAAACTCTGAGTGTCTCTGTGATCCTGATGTGCGAGGTGCACTTGTGGCTCGGACCTGTCACCCCGTTACAGCAAGGAAGAGCATCATTCCTTGGTGACAGGCTTAGTTTGAGTCCTTTATCAGGAGGGCACCTTGGAAATCATTGCATGCTCTTTCCTGCCAGTTGCATGGCTGACTGATGATAAGGCATTAACACTGGTCACAGGGGCATCCACAGTTATACCAGCCACACCTTCACCAACAGAGGCTACTCTGGTGCTCCTGATATCCTTACATTTCACCCAGGAATTGTAGATATCACAGCTAAGTACTGTATTGTATAGCATTACAATTTGAAAGTTATGAGCAACACTGAGACAAACACAAATAATGTAAAGAAACTTCAAAAGAAAAACTAAAGTGGTTCAACAGAGGAGGAAACAAGTCAGGGTTGAACTTTGCCTCCTGTAGCTACTTAATCATTTTTATTTTGTCAGAAACATATTCGGGACATCCGGCTGCTATTGATTCCTCAGTAGCCTAGATTGTGTTTAATATATTGCAGCCCTGCCACAGTCTCATAAAGGTTCTTATTTGCTGGTGAAACAAAGCAGTGCAGTGTGAAAGTAAGATGGAACTGTCAATTTCATCAGGAAATATTGTCCACGTCTGGGACAAGTACAATCAAATTATAGAAACCAGATGGCAGTGGAGTTCATGAAAATCGCACACACTCAAGGGGTGGAAGGTTAGGTGGCAAACTGTCATTTCAATTTGTCTCTGACCGGTACAAAGAGTTGTTTGATTGCATATGTTGGCAAGGTGAGTCAATTACTATGGACATTTAATTTCAAGAAAACAACCATTTACATGGAGATAGCAGTTAATGGAGATTATTATCCATGTCTGGCAATGGAACGTGAAATAAGCAATGTGATTGGTCGAGCAAGGTTCCGGCTGTCCGTATATTGGATGGATACGGACAGTTGGAGCCTAGTCACGTATTCTAAATCACTGCACTGCCTCACAGAATTTAAAGTACCGGTAGCCATCTTGTATACAGTTATAGATGTACAGTAATTATAAAACTGAGACAAATTACCAGCAAATAAATCACATAAGTAGACATGAAGATTTGGATGAAGAACAATTAAATTTACTGGAAGATAGCAAAACTGAAAAAAGTACCAATGGCTGAAACAAAAAACAAATTGTCTCAACTGTGGAAAATGCACGTCTTCAGAAAATCTTTATAAAATACAAAGGGATTTCTATTGACATGTAAGAAATGACAATGGAGAAGAATATAACACTATCTAAATGAAACCAAAACTGGGGAATCTGTTTTTTACCGTACAGTACTTAAAAATAAATATATATCTGCTGCAAATTATGAACTCTAAAAATAACAACAATAATTATTATTAAGATTAATATTTTATTTTTGATATTTTCTATTGACTGATTAATCATCCAATCTACAATCAATTAGTCACAACTGTTTGCTTGTGACATGAAAGACAATTACAAGCAGTACAAAGTATTAAGTAAATGCTATTTACTGAAAATGTTTAAAGGGCACATAAGGACCTTTTTATTTTATTGTGTTACATATGTAGCTACAACTGTTTACGTAAGGTGTGTGTATTGTTTTACTTTTTTTTTTTTTTTACATTTTGACCACTTTTTAAATTGCATTCCCTGCCTCAAGATGGCTTCCCATGGACCTTTCAGAACTACATTTCCCATCATGTTCCTGCTCACATATGTAACTGAGATGGATTTACCAGTGAGAATTACATATGCATATGCACAATTACATATGCATCAAGGGCTCTCGAGAATACACTTTAATTGATCTAAAAAGTGACAGATTGACCTCTGTTTATATTCTAAAAAGGGTCAATTTGAAAACCTCTTCAGTGTATTATTGTCTTTAAATTGCTGTAGTATTTAGATCTCCTGCCATTGAAATAAATTGAATAGAAACTGATGTCTATTCATCTTCTGCCATAAACAAATTTCCTTATCAGATTTTTCACTAACAGCACTATCTAGTACTGCTGGTATTTATTATCGTTTAATAACAAGGTTGATGCATACTTTTAATATTAGAATGAAGGAACTTAGTTTTTTTTTTTCCTGAATTAAATCAACACGTTTGGCTTCTAGAAAAGCTATGCATTTGTTATCACAATTTATTCCTAATGAACCATCAGTGATCAGGATGTCATCACCTCTGTTCGTTCTTGCTAGGATATTTTACATGCTAATTGGAAATCTCAACTGCCTACGTGAATAGGACATAATTATAAGACCTGTATGTACTATTCCAAAGATCATGATCTCAGAACAAATGCATTAGATGGGTGCTCTCTGCTGAAACGGCTGGCTATTAGCATACATGTTTTAAAGGAACCAAAGGTGTATAGGGAAAAGGAATATTGGATTGGATTTTTTGTATTTTCCATTTAAAAAAAAAACTAAAACTAAACTAAACACTAATAACCATGCAAACATATTAATGACGTTTTGTTCTTAGAGCTGTATGTAATTAAACTGTTAATTTAAATCCTTCATTTTGTCAGTGAATACATGTGTTTGCATTGGCAAGTAGAGCATTTATGTTTTAACACTGATGCATGGAAATCTTTGTCTTAAGACCTTCATCCACTTTAGCTTCATTGCCATGCAGTCATTATCCTTGATGAGAGAAGCTGATATTTAGCTGTTAACTTCCCTGAGTCATTTCCTCTCAATGACTGCTCATTTGCTATGTTACAACCAGTTTTACAACCAGTTTTAGCAAGCCAGGACGGTATGCTATCTTCTCATGCGGATAGAAAGTGGTATACATTATACATTTAAATTATAATAATAAAACAATGCAAATGTAACACAAAACAAAATACGCACAAGGGCAGTGTGTACCCTATCACACACCAAAGAGGGTTGCGGTCTGTTTTGGCTTGATAAATTGAATGTTGAACCTTTCACTTCATCAACAGGTCTCATTCCAAAACCCCCGACTTCTCTTAAAGACGCAGGGACATTTTTCAAAATGTTTCACACTTATGAACAACCAATGTCTTGAAATAAAGCCAATTTTTTAAAGCTGTATTTTCACTTATTTTCTTATTTTCTTATTTACTAGTTACAGTGTATCCCAACATAATGAAATATATTAATACTTGCAGCACAAACCTTCACTGTTCTATGTTTGCTTGTAGTAAAGTACTAAATTGTACTATAGTATATACAGTACTTCTAGTAGTATACTGTACTATAGAATATACAACAGTATGAGATTACCATTACACATGCATACACACTATACACTGCAGTGTACAATAGTACTGCAGTGTGCATAATTCTTGGTGCTGCATTAGATACTGCAGAATTCTATAGATTGAAAAACAAAAATACCAGTGTAGTTGGGTAGTTACCATAGTGTAGTTTTTTCTATATAGCCCAACAATTTCTACAGATTTTGAAAGCATACAATAGTATAGTTTTTAGATACTAAAATATTCTATAGATATTCTACAGATTTTTAAAAAATACTATAGTATAGGTTTTTCTAAAGTATATACTATATAGTACATAGTACTATAGTTTTTAGGTACTATAGAATTCTATAGATTCCTCAAAAATACCATACTATAGTAAACCCTATGGTACTTTCTATTTTATTTTATTTTTTATATGGGTGGTAAGCTCGCTGTACAGCCATGTGTGTGTGTTGGCTGCAACATTTGTGCATCATATTATTATTTATAACCCGGCTTTTAAAAGAGACTGACATCTATTTACCATATTTCCCAGCAGCACTGGCGCCTATTAGAGACTGCGGAGTATTGGAGACCTGCGATTTATTTGAAGTTTTACAGTATACACAATATTTCACTTATTCATTACATAGTCAGTTGACAGCTACCACCAGCAGCATTATTAAAACAGCATGGACAGTATTGTCTACTGTACAGTAATGTATGTGTATTTCAGTGAGTTTATGTACAAAACAGAAAACTGTTTGTGTGGCCATCTGCAGTTACAACCTATTGCCACAAAATGGCAGAATTAGCATTAGCATGTTAAAAAATTAGCATTTTTCTGGGCACTGTGCCCACATTTCAAATCCGATCACTACAAAAAGTAATAGCAACTAAATTCAAACATATTGGAAGAGCTGAGCGAAAAAATCGAGATGATCGGTTGGAAAGTGTAGGAGAAGATACCGTTACAAAATTAAGGCGGAAAGAAAATAAAGAAACCGAGAGAAAACAATGTCTGCGTTTTACAACGCAGACAATAAACCAGGCATTATAACTGTAATTGGAAACAACACAAAACAATTGACCAAAAATAAATAAAAACATAAATAAATAAATAAAGATATAGGCTGCGCATCTAACCAAAGATCTCTTTTATACTCAATACAAAATCTTCTCTTCACTCTCTCTTCACACTATTGTGTCTTACATATAAACCCTATAATCTGCATAGGAATATAATTATGTAGTCTTCCCAACAAATTTCTTAGCCTGTTTATGCGTTTAGTTGATACTACTGACATGCATGCAAAGATATTACTTCCATATGCTAAGCTTTTTCTTTGAATTAACACAGCATAATAATTCTAATTCAGAAGAAATATCTATCATTTCAAATAATTAATTGAAGGAAAAAAATTCATATATATATATATATATATATATATATATATATATATATATATATATATATATATATATATATATACCACCACATAATTCCTAAAAATGGTTCATTAAAGAACAAGAAAACAAAGATATCTAGACTTAAAGTCACAGCTGTTATTTCCATTAGTCAAATTTATTACAAATGAGCTAATTTAAAGCATTTATTATATATGTGTTTACCTGTTTAAATCAGTAAGGCAATCTTCTTCTGCATGGAGGCAAACTGTAAATGACTAACAACCTCAGCACCTGCGGCAAGGTAGGAGTCCTTCTGCTGTAAATAGTGTGTGTGTGTGTATGTGTAGAAATGTCATGTTGGCAGGGATGGGGTTAAATCTGTCCCTTCCAGTAGTTACAGGTGTGGCCATTCTCCAGTTAGGTAATTGGTGCTAATTGGGGAGTGGCCAGATGTAGAAAAGGAGCCAGAAATCCTTTGTCTCTGTGTCTCTAATTCCTGCTGTTAACTGTGACAGGGTAGTGCTATGCCCCTTCTAAAGTATCATCTTTAAAAAGATGCAGAAGATGTGCATCACTTAAATAAGTTTCATATTTCTATGAGACTTGCACTTGAAGGTCAGGGAGTAAAATATACGTTTAAAAAACAGATGCACTGTTATATGATTCAAGGTTGACAGGATGTGCCTTAAATAAAGCAACTGGCCAGAACTTCATAACCACCTTCACAAATGAGGACAAAAAGTGGGAGCTAGACACTCCTAGATTTTAAAGAGTAGGTTATATTGTACCCGCGAAATGGACACTTATTTGACAGTAAGCCCAGTTTACTTTGGTGATTGAAATAATAACAAGGTAATATAAAGTGAATTTACTGTAAAGCACTGTCACAGAGACGGCCGAAGTGGGCGGCGTCAGAACCAGGAAAGGTAATGCAATACAAAAACACAGGACATGTAAGGATGAATCCTGTTGGCGCTGCAAAATGGTTTAGAAAAACACAGGACAAACTACGTAAACAAACTAACAACACTTGAATCCCAGCTCAATAAAGTGCAATTCCCTGCGCTCACATATTATTACATTTTACTTGCACGTGAAGTGCTGTGCAATCCTCGTGCCTAAATACAAATATACATTTTAAACACTCGTGTTACACAGACCCGTTTATATCCCGTGTACCAATGTCTATACACCAACATTTAACACACCACACGCAACAATTTGCCACATATACCCCCCCTTGTGCAAAGCACACATGGCCTCAATGGCCACCTCCCCCCTTAAAAGCCCAAAAGTCCCGCCCAAAGTCCTTGGCCAGGACCAGAGGCTTCCAGGGGCCCACAGGTCGTAATGCTGTCAGCATGGTAGCATTCTCCTGCCAGGGTAGTCCTAGCAGCGGAAAGGCTGCTTGGGGTGTGGTCTCCTGACCTTCCCCCTCCTTCGGCGCCGGCAGCTCCCCTTGGTGGGGCTTCAACCACCGTTCTTCCTGCAGGGAAGAAACTGCAGAGGGAGCAGGTCTCCGGACCTCCCCCACGATCTCCGGCGGAGAAACTGCTGCTGGGGTTGGCGGTCTCCAGACCTCCTCCCCCTCCTCCGGCAGCGAAACTGCTGCTGGGGTTGGCGGTCTCCAGACCTCCTCCCCCTTCTTCGTGGCCGGCAGCTCCCCTTCGTGGGGTTCCGGCCACAGTACTTCCGGCTGTGATGCGGAGCGGCGGGCAACCCCGGGCGATGCAGAGCGGCGGGCAACCCCGGGCGATGCAGAGCGGCGGGCAACCCCGGGCGATGCAGAGCGGCGGGCAACCCCGGGCGATGCAGAGCGGCGGGCAACCCCGGGCGATGCAGAGCGGCGGGCAACCCCGGGCGAAGCAGAGGCGGGCATCCTTGGACGAAGCAGAGGCGGGCATCCTTGGGCGAAGCGAGGTGGGCATCCTTGGGCGAAGCGAGGCTGGCAGTCAGGACAAGCTGGGGTGCGGGTGTTGGCCCTCTTTTCGGCCACTGCAGCCGGGAGGTTCTTCCCCGTGCTTCCCTCAGCAGCCTATGCAAGGGCTGCTGAGGACCGCCAGCATCTAGTCCTGGCCCTTGTGGTGCAGGGAGAGGCAGCTCCTGCTCCTCTCCCCCTGATGGAGGTGGAGGCAGAGGAAGCTCCAGCTCCTCTCCTCGTGATGGTGGGGGAAGTGATACCAGCAGGCATTCACCCTCTGCTGGTGGGGGAAGTGATACCAGCAGGCATTCACCCTCTGCTGGTGGGGGAAGATACCAGCAGGCATTCACCCTCTGCTGGTGGACAGGGACCCAGCAGGCATTCACCCTCTGCTGGTGGGGGAAGTGATACCAGCAGGCATTCACCCTCTGCTGGTGGGGGAGGTGATACCAGCAGGCATTCACCCTCTGCTGGTGGACAGGGACCCAGCAGGCATTCACCCTCTGCTGGTGGCGGAGGCAGAGGCAGCTCCTGCTGCTCTCCCCCTGCCGGTGGAGGTGGCGGAGGCAGAGGCAGCTCCTGCTGCTCTGCGCCTGCCGGTGGAGGTGGCGGAGGCAGAGGCAGCTCCTGCTGCTCTCCTCCTGCCGGTGGAGGTGGCGGAGGCAGAGGCAGCTCCTGCTGCTCTCCCCCTGCCGGTGGAGGTGGCGGAGGCAGAGGCAGCTCCTGCTGCTCTGCGCCTGCCGGTGGAGGTGGCGGAGGCAGAGGCAGCTCCTGCTGCTCTGCGCCTGCCGGTGGAGGTGGCGGAGGCAGAGGCAGCTCCTGCTGCTCTGCGCCTGCCGGTGGAGGTGGCGGAGGCAGAGGCAGCTCCTGCTGCTCTGCGCCTGCCGGTGGAGGTGGGAGCGGCGTGTAGTCTCCTGGTGGTGGAGGTGGGAGCGGTGTGTAGTCTCCCCTTGATACAGGGGACTGGTGCGGCTCTCCCTCACTTGCAGGGGACTGGTGCGGCTCTTCCTCCCTTGCAGGAGACTGGTGCGGCTGTGGAGACAGCGGTGGGACCTCTGCCTTCCTCTTCCCCTTTCCCCTTCTCTGCCACCTCCTCACCTTCCTCTCCTGCGGCAGTTCCTCCTCTCCCTCCTGGTAGGGGCAGCGGAAGGGACAATTGGCAAAGAGATGGTCCTGGTTGCAGAGGAGGCACCCCGGCAAGGACTGGTTACATCGCCGGGGATGTCTGGCCCTTAGGCGGCACTCCTCCTCCCTGTCCCTCACCTCTTTATCGTCTTTCCTGCTTCTCCCCATTTCTTTCTTTTTTTTTTTTTTTGTAATCCAAAGACGCCCCCTTTTTTTTTTTTTTTTTTTTTTTTTCCCACACAAAAAAAAAAAAACCTCTCCTGGTCTGACGCTTGGAGGCGCTGTTAAATCCCACGCAGGACACCACGTGTCACAGAGACGGCCGAAGTGGGCGGCGTCAGAACCAGGAAAGGTAATGAAATACACAAAACACAGGACGGATGAAATGAAGTGATGAAGACGCCTGTTGGCGCCGGTTTAATACAAAATAAAAGGTTTAACAAACACGAAAAACACAGGACACGGCACTCTACGCCAAAATAAATAGACAAACGAAAACAGACTAAACTTAACAAACACGGTGAGCAGATACTTCGTTATTATTATTACTTTACTTATTTCCTCCGTCTCCAATCCCGTTCTCCGCTCACCGAACACCCAACCCCAGTATGTGACAACGTGCATCTATATATACTATTGTGCTGGGATTCAATTACCAATTAATTATTCACTTGAATCCCAGCACGTGAATTAATAAAGTGCAATTCCCCGTGCTCACATATTACTACATTTTACTTGCACGTGAAGTGCTGTGCAATCCTCGTGCCTAAATACACATATACATTTTAAACACTCGTGTTACACAGACCCGTTTATATCCCGTGTACCAATGTCTATACACCAACATTTAAACACACCACACGCAACACATAACAGATAATATACACAGGGGCGGGCACTTTGTTACAAGCACTTAATCTAAAGACGGTGTCTTTTCACTGTGTAATGGATGATGGTCAATCAACAGATCTGCTACAGATGGCACAGGATATTGCGAATATTTAGATCACTAAACACGAACAGTTCATACCTGATATTTCTATAGATAGCTTTCTATTTACTTCTAATGTTTTACATTTGTATTGATCTATCGATCTATCTATCTATCTATCTATCTATCTATCTATCTATCTATATATATATATATATATATATATATATATATATATATATATATATATATTACCATGCATTAAGAGTACTATTTTTTCTTTTTATAAGTTGTCTTTGAACACCAATAAAAACACAACCTCCATTGATCTAGAATATGTCAATTGAAACTTTTCATTGAACTTATAAGGAATTTAACATATTTCTGAAAGATATGATCTAATCCTGAATTGTGTGTGAGAGAGAGGGAGGCGGTAAGGAGGGCACAATAACCCCTAGATCTTTCCACAACTTCATCAATGTCAAAACCTTGAAGCTAAACCTAGGGCTGGATGAAATATACATTCTGTGTGTCGCATTAGCTACCCCGGGATACATGTTGGTATTAAAACAAAAATTCAAGCCGCCACACAAAGGGTATTGTGCGTCTTCTCCAGCTTGGTACGTTGAAGGGGTGTGTCACATTCACTCGTGTTGTACATAGAACCTGCAGTTGGTAAGGCAAGTCCTTTTTTTTTTAACCATGCAAGTGTAAACATCAATAAATGATTAAGAATATACTTACATTTTTGTGCTTACTATTATGTTTTAATTATTTGAAGAGATAGTAACCAAATCCATATTAAAACCTAATCCTACAGTACATATCAGCATTCTGTACCAACATAGTTTTTGGATTAGTAAGCCTTGTCTGACTAAAATCAATGACAATCTGACAGTGGACTCTGGCACCAAGTCATGTGATATCTCTCCTCCCATACTGCAGCACAGTCAATTTCAGGGATTATTTGATTTGGTCTGTGTAAAAGAAACCACAAACTGGAAAGCTGCACAATTCTCACAGTTGGCCAGAAAGCACATGCTGCCTTAGTTTGAGATTCATTCAAGTCTCTAGTACTCAAAATACAGGGACCAGTGCAGCTAATTAACCGTAAAATTAGCCACCTGGTTCTATAGAGCCTCTGCCTGTCCATCCATCCCCAGATCAAAACAATATTTTTGCTAAGTAGTCAAATATTATTATTATTATTATTATTATTATTATTATTATTATTATTATTATATTTTGTCAGTTTAACTACTTTGTAATAAATAATCTACTGTATCATTACTATTAGCAAACTATTGGCCTGTTATTCTTCAGAAGACTAAAATAAACTGGGGTTTTATTTTAGACAGTTTGAATAAAGAGGTTGTCAAACTCAAATAAGATCAGAATACAGAATTCCTTTTGCGAGATAAGCTAACAAAACTACTCAAATTGGCTTGCTTTACTTGCAAAAATGTTAATACATCTCCTTTTTAACACACTGCTTTGGTAGTACCTTTCTGGCAATTTAGGTTTATGTGTATTTTTCTTTGAGGCAGAGCTATTCTCCTTCTAAATGAAAATGACCTTAATAAAAAAATATGGGAGCGTGTATTTAAAAGTGTCTGTCAGCATTCCCATTTGGCTTTGCACGACTATTGATAGCTTTCTTAAACTGGGTTTATACTAAGTTTTTAGGTTGTGTTGAAGAACAACAAGTGTAGCCTGCCTTACATGGCAACCAAAAAATAAATAAAAAAGCAAAGGAAACACAACAAAGACCTTCACATATCATTACATAGATAATAGCAAAAATAATAATACCAACCTACCGTAAGAGGGTGCTTTGCACTATCCATGCATTATTCGCTTAAACAATTTTGATTGTGTATATATTTATGTACATATTCATATTTTTTGTATATTTTTTGTATATATATATATATATATATATTATATATATATTATATATATTATATATATATATATATATAAATATATAGGGGTGCACCGAATCCACGAATCTTAGATCCTAAGTCAAAACCCTAATCCGGGCTTATTGATGAAAAACTCGTCCAAACCTAAGGTCAGCTTATGCGTCGTACGTAAAATTATGTCCAGGGAGGTTGCACGCGTCAAAAGACACTAATTTCGTGAGGCATTGTAACTAAGGCATTGAACGTAACTGTTGTGTTTAATAACAAGAACACGTTTGATAAACTCTGTCGCAGCTCTCAACTCCCGAAATTACTGGTGGCGAGTATTCCCACGTATGCAACAGCACATTCACATCACACTTTTAATGGAGTAAAGTTATGCAATAAACCTGTAATATATAGTAATGGCAAACAGTTGTAGACTTTTGTGCTTTGTTTGTCAGAAGTGTTCTAGAGATCATACTGAGATAACAAAAAGAAAAACTCTGTGCACAGAAATATATATTTTTGTAACTTTACAACTGTCAGATGTGCAAGACACTGTAGAACAATATGCTTTTGCAAATGAAATTACTTTATTGTAATGTGCCAATACAAGATGATTTATTTGGGAACTGCTATATTTTATTAAAATATTTTTTAAACTATTTCGTAGCCTATTTGATATGTGTTACACACACGGTGTATTTAAATCAAAGTGGGTTTTATTTCACAGGGAGATCATTCAGGTCACTCATCATGGTATTTTTTTTCCTCATAGCTCTGATAGGGTTGTCAACAGGCTCCAGAATCTCAGGACACTTTAAGGCAGGTCAGGTTTTTTTAACTCACCTCTCCAAATGTATTCGACATGTAAAGTGAGTGTGAATTGCTTGTATTTAATTGTTTAATTGTGGTGGTGATTCTATCCGGAGAGCCTCGTAACAACGATTAATGGTATTGTTCGATTTTTTTTTTTTTTTAATACAGTAAACAATATCTATCAAAATAGTGCAACGCCATTATTCTAGATTGCACTCACCCTCACTCTTTCATTTAACCTTGTGACAGTAGATAAAGTTTCTACAGTAGGTGTTGAATATTTCTTGATACACACAGTCCCGCCCAGTCAGTGACTCAGAAAGCCAATCAGGTAACAACGAAGAAACAATTCAATTAATTGAGCGACAGTTTGCATGATTCATACTCACTTTATTGAATACATTGCAGTTTAGAGAGGTGTGTTACAAAACCTGACCTGCCTTAGTGTCCCGAGATTTTGGAGACTGTTGGCAACCCTACTCTCAGATCAGGTGACACAGGTTGAAACGTTATTAAAGAAAATAGTGGGTTACACAAAGATGCAGCTCACCTTTCTTGTAAAGGTACAGTAAACAGTTTTCTAGTTTCTGTTGTGGGAGGAGGGAGCTAGCGGTAACATATGTAAGTTTCAAACTGAAATCTTATTCAGGGATATATTTATATTGTCCCATGTAGCTGCCAGTTTGTTTTCCTTCAGTTTTCTTAACAGTTTTTGTAGATTCGGTATTTGTTCGAATCTCAAATAATTGGATTTGGTGCAGCCCTAATATATATACAGTGCCTTGCAAAAGTATTCAGACCCCTGACCAATTCTCTCATATTACGGAATTACAAATGGTACATTGAAATTTCGTTCTGTTCGATATTTTATTTTAAAACACTGAAACTCAAAATCAATTATTGTAAGGTGACATTGGTTTTATGTTGGGAAATATTTTTAAGAAAAATAAAAAAATGAAATATCTTGCTTGCTTAAGTATTCAACCCCGACACATCAATATTTGGCAGAGCTACCTTTCACTGCAATAACAGCTTTAAGTCTTTTGGGGTAAGTATGTACCAGCTTTGCACACAGTGTTGGAGTGATTTTGGCCCATTCTTCTTGGCAGATTTGCTCCAGATTGTTCAGGTTGGTTGGACGACGCTTGTGGACCCCAATTTTCAAATAGTACCACAGATTCTCAATGGAATTGAGATCAGGACTTTGACTGGGCCACTGTAGGACATTCATCTTTTTGTTCTTGAGCCACTCCAATGTTACTTTGGCCTTGTGATTGGGATCATTGTCCTGCTGAAAGGTGAATTTCATCCCAAGCTTCAGTTTTTTAACGGACTGAAGCAGATTCTCTTGCAGTATTTTCTTGTATTTTGCTCCATCCATTCTTCCTTCAATTGTAACAAGATGCCCAGTCCCTGCTGATGAGAAGCATCCCCACAGCATGATGCTGCCACCACCATACTTCAGTGTAGGGATGGTGTGTCTTGAGGCATGGGCAGTGTTAGGTTTGCGCCACACATAGAGCTTTGAGTTTTGGCTAAAAATCTCTGTCTTGGTCTCATCTGACCATAAAACCTTTTCCCACATCACAGCTGGGTCACTCTCATGCTTTCTGGCAAACTACAGACGTGCTTTCAGATGGTACTTTTTGAGTAACGGCTTCTTTCTTGCCACACTCCCATACAGGCCAGTGTTATGCAGAGTTCTTGATATGGTTGACTGGTGCACCATTACTCCACTCCCAGCCAGTGAACTCTGTAGCTCCTTCAAAGTGATTGATGGCCTCTCTGTGGCTTCTCCCACAAGTTTCCTTCTTGTTTGAGCGCTGAGTTTTGAGGGACGACCTTTTCTTGGCAGTGCCTGGGTGGTGTGATGCAGCTTCCACTTCCTGATTATTGATCCAACTGTGCTCACTGGGATATCCAAACACTTGGATATTATTTTGTACCCTTTCCCTAATCTATGCATTTGTATTACTTTATCTCTAACTTCTGTAGAATGCTCTTTGGTCTTCATTTTCCTTCAGATTCACAGCCTTACGAATAATCCTTCAACAGTGGGGTTTTTATCCAGAAAATGTAACAGCAACTTTAATGGTTCACAGGTGGAGGCCAATGGTAAGGTAATTGTGTCCTCGTTAGGGCAATTTCTATGCAAGCAAGATATTTCAGTTTTTTATTTTACTTAAAAATATTTCCCAACATAAAACCAATGTCACCTTACAATAATTGATTCTGAGTTTCAGTGTTAAAAAAAAAAAAAAAAATCAAAACAGAACGAAATTTCAATGTACCATTTGTAATTCCATAATATGAGAGAATTGGTCAGGGGTCTGAATACTTTTGTAAGGCACTGTATATATATATATATATATATATATATATATATATATATATATATATATATATATATATATATATATGTGTGTGTGTGTGTGTGTGTGTGTGTGTGTGTGTTTCCCACATAAGGTCATCCTCATCAGTTCTGAAGACTAGGTAGTATAATAGTCTACGAACAGAGATAAAATTCAGCACATTTTATATTGATAATATAAAAATAAAAAAGTCTAAATGTTTAATGGAGTATACTTTCAAAATACTGGTAGTAAATCTACAATAAGCTACCATATTTGCCCAAATTTCTTAGTACATAAAGTACATTCTTCTTCTTCTAATAATAATAATAACAGGGTTCCTGAGTGGTGCATCCAGTAAAGGCACTCCGTATGGAGTACAGGACACGCCCTATAGCCTGGAGATCCATGACTGGGAGTTCCCAAGGTGCGGCCGACTGTGACCGGGAGTTCCCAGGGTGCGGCGCACACTTAGCCGAGCGCTGCCCGGGTAGGGAGGGCTGAGGTTTGCAAGGTAATCCTCAGTTCACAACGCACCAGAGACTCCTGTGGCCGGCAGGGTGCCTGCGGGTCTGCTGTGGAGCAATTCAGATCTGACTTGTCCTCCGGCATTATAGGTTTGATGGTGTCGCTGTGGACCAGCAGTGCGAAAAAAGACGGCTTGGCAGGACACGTTTCAGAGGACGCATGTGCCTGCCGCCTTTTCATGGAGTCAGCACGGGGGGTGCAGCGGTGGGCAGAGATTAATATATACAATTGTCGATTTCAAATTGGGAAAATCCATTGGCGACTACTACATTTAAAGAAAAAAGAAAATAATAATAATAATAATAATAATAATAATAATAATAATAATAATAATAATAATAATAATAACTTTATCTGAATTCCACAGGGACAGTACAAGGCTTCCACTAATATAATGTTGTTACTTCATTTTTTGTTATTTTGAATCCAGTATCCCAGTAGCCTATAAGAGCTGAACAAATTCCTCAGCAGATGAGTGATATGTGTGTGCTACATTACATTCTCAAGCGAATGGATAGAGAATTTAAAGTTTCTCAACTGCATGTACACCAAGCCATTGTAGCACATTATGCTGGCTAGATCTAGTAGGCATTAAACATTTTTAATTCATGTGATAATAAAACCTATCTGGAGATCTACT
This sequence comes from Polyodon spathula, assembly GCF_017654505.1. Classification (NCBI taxonomy): domain Eukaryota; kingdom Metazoa; phylum Chordata; class Actinopteri; order Acipenseriformes; family Polyodontidae; genus Polyodon; species Polyodon spathula. The sequence continues at coordinate 37,487,800 of NC_054541.1, forward strand.
TTTAATATTTGACAAGCCTACTTTTGTACACCAGATCTTAAGTATTGTTACTAAAAAAAAAAAAAAAAAAAATCCTTTTTATAGAATTGATTTATGAACTCTAAATTTAAAATGTGCATTTTACAGCATGTGCTAAAAAAGAATGTATGTTAACAAATATGTGTACTCTCCAAGTATTGGGGCCTATATTAAATTATTTAAAACATTCATGCATGTGTTATTTGCTTTTTTCAGTTGCCTTACATGCATGAGGTTTATAAGAGATCACTTAATGTTTAACCCACTGTGATGAGTCAAAGGGGTTTCGGTCTGTGATTCAGCCTCCCGACAGTAGATGGCATCAAACCAACTCGGGACTTCCCTTACCAAGATCTCGTGACCATGGCAAAAGTCATCTTTTGAGGGGCGGCACCTTGGTGAGGGGCGGAAGTACGAGTATGTAACTTCCAGCCACTGGAGTCAAGTGAAGGAGAAGGACACGTGTCGGTTGGGGATTGGTGTTCCACTGACTACAGAGGCGGGACATTACATACTAAAGGGAACGTACTACTGTGTTCGGGGTTGGTCCGAAAATAAAATAGGCGGAGTAACGGGTGAAGGGAGAGACTGGTTTTGTGCAGCGGGATTTTTGAAATACTAACATTTCTTTTGTCTTTTTTTTTTTTTATGGTCACCACGAAGACAAATTAAAGACGAGTCATCACGGTTTGTTTTGGATTTCACCCCTGCACTCCTTCCCTCACACCATTTTGTTTTTTTGTTTGTTATTTAATCCTTTTGTTGTGTATAGAAAATAAAAATAAATTATTTTATTTCTGTACACATAAATTACTGTCTGGACATTCCATTTAATACACTCTCGCCTCACACGTGGTGTCAGAAGTGAAAATGGATCCAGCTACAGTTTTGACAATGTTTAGGGAGCAGGAGGAGAAGCGAGAGGAGAGAGAGACACGGCACCTGGAACAGCTCGCCCAGTTCTTGGGACAGCTGGTAGAAAAACTATCAATATCAACATCAGAGAGAGCGGTTGCCCGGATGTTTGCAGCTCAGCCTAATCTTCAGAAGATGACCTCGGAAGATGATCCCGAGGCTTTCTTGATTACGTTTGAGAGAGTGGCAGAGGCTGCAGAGTGGCCTAGGGAACACTGGGCCATGAAATTGGCACCCTGCCTGACAGGGGAAGCTCAGGCAGCATATCGAGCCCTGACGGCCACGAATGCAGGGGACTATGTTAAAGTTAAAGAAGCCATTCTCTCACGCCTCGGGATCACGGAGGAAACATACCGGCGCCGTTTTCGGGAATACCAGCTGTCCAAGGGGATGCGGCCCCGGGTTGCGGGACAATATCTTTTAGATCAGTGCACCCGGTGGCTGCGGCCAGAAGAACATACACCCCAAGAACTGGTGCAGAAAATAGTTATAGAACAGTTTGCGTCTATACTACCGCCAGGGAATCGAGAGTGGATTAAGAGGAATAGACCTACCACTCTCGAAGATGCCCTCCTCCTGGCGGAGGCCTACGAAGACGCAAACGAAGGTGCCGGGTCAGACCCCACTCCTGCCCCTAAACTAACTCGGACCAACCAACCAATGAAGCCCAGAGGGGGTAACCGGACCTTCAGACCATGGAGGTCGAGGTTAGCCCCATCCTGGGCGAGAGAGAATCCCCCTAACCTGCCGGTCGCGGACTCGCAGGACAGATTAACTCCGTTGATGCCTCCTAACCAAGTGTGCTACCAATGTAATGAGCCTGGACACATTGCCAGGAATTGTCCAGTAATAAAGGTGGACCTGGCGACAAGATCCTGGTCAGCAGTAACAGGTAGGAACACTGGGGAATGTCGGGAGGGCCCTTATCAGTTAAGAGTACAGGTCGGGGGAAAGAGTACTTACGCATTTGCGGACTCTGGGTGTGCACAAACATTGATTCGGCAAGCTCTCTTGGATGGGGTAGCCTGGGAGCCACAGGGTAAAGTGGCTATCTCCTGTATTCATGGAGAAACTCGGGTTTATCCCACCACTAAAGTTAGACTTATTGTAGGTGATTATTCAGCTTGCGTTAAAGTGGCTGTAGCGCAATGTTTACCATACCCTGTTCTCCTGGGAAGAGACTGGCCGTTTTTTGATCGTATTTTAGGTCGGGAAATGGTCTTAGTTTCTACCAGGGGACAATTAAAGCAACAGGAGAAAACAATTGGCGAGATTTTTCCGTTGCAATCCGACCTGTTTAACCCTAAAATCCGCCCAAGAAAAACAAAAAGAGAGCGTCGGGTGGAAAAATATGAGGGAACTCTGAGACGACAAGGGGAGGGGTCTGACACAAAAGTAAACCAATCGCTGAAACGGCAAGGAAAGGGAGTAGGTATTCAGTGTAACCGGGGCTGCGAGGTTACTGAGGTGGAAGGTCATGTAATAAAAGACACTCCTCTCTGTGTACCTAACCATTGGGACCGAGATATTGACTTGGGATATGAACAACAAAATGATCCCACGTTACAGTATGCTTGGAAACGGGTTAGATATATCGAGGGGAAGGATATGCAGGAAGGACAACCGGTGGTATTTCCGCATTTTTCTGTATCTGGGCACTTATTATATAGAATAACCCGGGCTCCCGGGACGGGACAGCTCGTAAAACAGTTATTGGTTCCTAGGCCTTTTCAGTCAGAAATCATGAGATTGGCGCATGACATTCCATTTTCAGGTCATTTGGGAACTGAAAAGACTCAGGAACGAATTCTGGCCCGGTTTTTTTGGCCTGGGGTTTATGGTCTTGTGCGGAAGTATGTATCGGAGTGTCCTGAATGTCAATTAGCTGCCCCTAAGTCAGTTCGCCCCGCACCTCTGGTTCCACTTCCAATTATTGGGGTACCGTTTGAAAGGATTGGTGTAGATTTAGTAGGCCCTCTGGAGGGAACAGAGTCAGGATATCGGTATATTTTAGTAGTAGTGGACTACGCAATGAGATATCCAGAAGCTGTTCCCTTACGCTCTATGAATGCAATAGCTGTAGCGAATGAATTGGTAAAAATATTCTCTAGGGTGGGAATCCCGAAAGAAATTCTCACTGATCAGGGCACTAATTTTATGTCAGACTGTATTCAGCAATTATATAAATTATTGAAAATTCGTTCAATTAGAACCTCAGTTTTTCATCCACAAACGGATGGGCTTGTTGAACGATTTAATCAGACTTTGAAAAATATGTTGCGCCGCTTTGTAGATCAAGAAAAACGCAATTGGTAAAGTCAATTATGAGATCCGACAGCCTGGGCGTCGGAAAGAAAGTCAAATTTATCATGTTAATCTCCTGAAACCGTGGAAAGAACGGGAAGTCCATTTTATATCTCCTGTACAGGAGGGAGAGGATTTTGGACCCTCAATTGAGTCAGAGTCAGCAATTGAGGTCCCGATGGGGGAACAATTAACTCCTGATCAGCGTGAAGAGGTAAGCAATCTAATTAAAATGTTCAGTGATGTGTTTTCTAACGTGCCTGGAAGAACGCATTTGATCGAACATGCTATTATCACTCCGCCAGGTCTAAGAGTTAGACAGAGACCGTATCGCATTCCAGAGAGTCGGAGAGATTCTGTTCGAAGGGAGGTGGAGTGTATGTTGAAACTTGGGGTAATTGAACCTTCCCGAAGTGAGTGGTGTAGCCCAATAGTACCAATAGACAAGCCAGATGGGTCACTACGATTATGTATCGATTTTAGGAGGGTGAATGCTATCTCCAAGTTTGATGCATATCCCATGCCTCGAGTAGATGAACTCTTAGACAAACTGGGGCAAGCTCGGTTTATTTCAACTCTGGATCTGACGAAAGGATATTGGCAAATTCCATTAACGAAAGCCTCTCGTGAGAAAACGGCATTTTCAACCCCAGAGGGTCTTTTTCAATTTTGTACTATGCCGTTCGGACTTCATGGAGCGCCTGCTACTTTTCAGAGACTAATGGACAGGGTTTTACAACCTCATCGAGAGTATGCAGCTGCGTATATCGATGATGTAGTCATTTATAGTTCTTCCTGGAGAGAACATTTGACTAGATTAGAAGCCGTCTTACAGTCTCTGAGGAGGGCGGGGCTCACAGCGAACATGGCAAAGTGCGCTATTGGAAAAGAAGAAACTAAATATTTAGGTTTCATAATGGGTAAGGGTAGAGTGAAACCGTTGGTTTCAAAAGTCCAGGCTTTGTTGGATTCACCGGTACCTACCACGAAAACCCAGGTGAGATCACTGTTAGGGTTGGCTGGTTATTACCGCCGCTTTATTCCACACTTTTCCACTATAGCCGCCCCTCTCACTGATCTCACTAAAAAGAACGCTCCAAATAAAATTAAGTGGAGTGCAGAGTGTCAGACAGCCTTTGAATCTATTAAAACTAATTTGAGTCAGGCCCCAGCATTAGTAAGCCCGGATTTCAGCCGAGAGTTCGTCCTGCAGACAGATGCATCGCAGACTGGTCTGGGGGCGGTTCTGTCCCAGGAGAGAGATGGTATAGAACACCCGATACTATACATCAGTCGGAAGTTACTGCCCAGAGAACAGAGGTATTCGGTAGTGGAGAAAGAATGCCTGGCAGTGAAATGGGCAGTGGAATCTTTAAAATACTATCTTCTGGGACGACCCTTTGTACTCATCACAGATCACGCTTCTTTAAAGTGGTTAGACACGATGAAGGATTCAAACGCTAGGATTACGCGGTGGTACCTGGCGCTCCAACCCTTCGCCTTTCAAATAAGGTATCGTGCGGGTAAGTTACATCAAAATGCTGATTTTTTTTCCCGGGAGGGAGGTAAAAGGGAAGGGTTAGAGGTTTCCGAGTGTTCCTTCGGCTCCACTCTGAGGGGTGGGATATGTGATGAGTCAAAGGGGTTTCGGTCTGTGATTCAGCCTCCCGACAGTAGATGGCATCAAACCAACTCGGGACTTCCCTTACCAAGATCTCGTGACCATGGCAAAAGTCATCTTTTGAGGGGCGGCACCTTGGTGAGGGGCGGAAGTACGAGTATGTAACTTCCAGCCACTGGAGTCAAGTGAAGGAGAAGGACACGTGTCGGTTGGGGATTGGTGTTCCACTGACTACAGAGGCGGGACATTACATACTAAAGGGAACGTACTACTGTGTTCGGGGTTGGTCCGAAAGTAAAATAGGCGGAGTAACGGGTGAAGGGAGAGACTGGTTTTGTGCAGCGGGATTTTTGAAATACTAACATTTCTTTTGTCTTTTTTTTTTGTTTATGGTCACCACGAAGACAAATTAAAGACGAGTCATCAGTTTGTTTTGGATTTCACCCCTGCACTCCTTCCCTCACACCATTTTGTTTTTTTGTTTGTTATTTAATCCTTTTGTTGTGTATAGAAAATAAAAATAAATTATTTTATTTCTGTACACATAAATTACTGTCTGGACATTCCATTTAATACACTCTCGCCTCACACCCACCCACACCATAAATAAATACATATTGGAACAGATGGTAGACCAAAAGAAAAATACTAACCTAGCATAATTGTAATTGAGCACATAAATGCTTTGATGTAAGAGGCATATATTGTTAAAATTATTTATGAAACAAAAAGAAAACAATATTGATCTAACCTTCAGTCCTTAAAAATGTGCCATTTCAAGAATTCCACTTAAAATCCATTCTAAAGATTTAACTGATTAGTGGTACATAGGTCAAATCTCCATGTCCAGTCATAGGTAATGATGTTCGCTTATTCTTAAGAATATATATATATATATATATATATATATATATATATCTATATATATATATATATATATATTAAAGAATCAAGTTTGTGATAAAATAATGTGGACACCTGTAAATCCTTAGGATCTGAGACATAATTTTCTTTTTTTTTGTTTTTGTTCTTGATATACTGTATGAAATATTTAGAAATTTATTTAACATCATTTAAACAAAGAAACTAGATAATACCGGAACCCATAATAGTAGTACAGTGTTTCATGCTAGATTTGGAAATGTCACATTTTCAAGCATCAGGTTTTATTCCACAGTATGAAGCAACAATTGTTAATTTACATAGCTGTTTGTCACAAGACCGTTTTAGACATTTAGAAAAGTGGAACTTTAGGTATTTTCTACTTTTAGATTCAATGACAGGTAAAAAAACACTGTAACTGCAGCCTTCATTACTTATCCCACTCCCTTTCATGTGCTTTCACAAAGGGATTTCATTTTTCACGCAACCTAGGACAGTAAAATCTTTCAAGCGTTGTTCAATTACTGCTCTGAAAATGTGGGAGCGCTCAGTGATGAAAAAAAGATTGGTAAAATGTGAAACAACGTCATTTTACTCTCTTTTCTCAGAAAAGTGATTTCAACCATCTACTGTACTGTACAGCAATATTACTTTCTCAATACCCTATAATATCAGGATATGACACACACACACACACACACACATTTTGATCTGCATATTTCATTACTCGGCATCCAATAATAATTCTTGCTTACAAAGTCAACCTGCAATACGTTCCAACGTTTAACCGAATCAAATTCATGTGGCTTCAAAAACTCATTTAGTAAAGAGTATTGCATTTCAGGTCAATACTTAATTTCCACGCTTGAAAAATTATTTATAGGGTGAATGGGAGTTCCAAAATAAATGTTTTAAACAGTCCAAAATAATATGGTTAGTACTGATTTTTTTAAAAGTTAAATTATATCTGTGAAAGGTGTATATTTTGGAACACTTTTAAAGGCGTGCTAACCAGGTTTATAAATCAATTTCTTATCTTTTATTAGCTTTAGTAGAATTATTACAGCTTCATGGTTCTTTGCTAGTTTTTTATACCTTAATTTGCAATAAAGTACAATTCTGTATATAAAAAAAGCAAGCTGTTCCTTCCTGGTATCTATGAGATCACATGGCTTATTGCAGCTAGACCATCTTATGCACCAGATCCTTACATTTATAAACGTCTATATTTATCTTTTTGTTAATGCTGCACAATTTGTGTGATTACACAGACAAAGCTACTAACTTATTTCCCACATCTGAATGTCATGAGCCAATGTGTATCATACCGTTACCACTCACTGGTAATAAACCATTTAGCATGCTGTAAAGTTCACAGCAGTCAAATAATAGTCAAACCTTGTTCTGCTTGTGTCTGTCACCACAGGTAATACTCTATAGGAATACCAATATGATCCACCCCCTACAGTTTTAATCACAGTTAGTTTTCTTTGGAGTGTGCTAAGGGAATGATGGATGTATTGGATTTCACCCCCCCCCCCCATTAGTATAATACTATTAAATCAGATCACCTGATCTCGTCAGTGCGATTTGATTGGCTCTTGTAATGCTTACATTTACACATGTTGATTACCCATATTTCTATAGTTACTGCTTTCTACCTTGACTCAAAAGCTACTTGTATTTACTTACTGTCCTGAGCTTTTCACTGGTGAAAGTACAGTTACACTGCACTGATGAGCCCCAAACAGGGCAAAACATGTCTGCAGTTACTGTGCTTTGACTTTTAAAACACTGAATGTAAAACACTTTTGTGACTTTCATGTGATTTGATTGGCTCCTGTAATGCTTACATTTGTGTTTATATATTATATTATATATATATATATATATATATATATATATATAATATAAATGAATCGTAAAATTCAAAATTATTTGTTTTTAAAACAAGAAATACCAACTTATGGTTGAATATAACTATGTTGCAAAAAAAAAAAAAAAATGAACAGTACAAGATAAAGAAATACCTCACAAGTCTTCTCACAATATTATATACAAATGCTTTGATTTTCAAGGTGTATAGTAAAACAGTCTTTCGTCTGTAAAAAAAACAAAAAAAACAATGATAAAGGCCAAAGCTTTTATTCTGTGCTTTCCTTTTTTTATGGTTGCCCTGAATGTATTAAATATCTACACCCATTCCAAATTACACAAGCACAAACATAATGTACCAAATAATAGATCTATGTAAATTAATAGAATACCAACAACAAACCAAACAGACCAAAAAAAAAAAAAAAAATGCAGCAGGCCTATATGGTCATATTTAGCAAAAATGTATGTAAAAAAAATGACACCGTGTCTTTGCACCCTCCTCAAAACACAATCTATTTTATTTGACAGCGTAAAAGCAAACTAACCTATAGTTTGGGAGCGTGCTGAGTAGCAAGTGCAAGCAAATACTCATACTGAGTATGGCAGTTTTTCTGAGTACGATTAATACGCAAGAAGAAATATATTATCTGTATTCAGAGCAGTGTTTATTTAAAATGAAATGCATTAATTCAGCTTCTGGTGCTAGTAAGGCAGTGATGACTATCGGACTCTAGAGGGCCAGTCCAGGGGGGCAAGGAGCAGGGGCCATCAGCTACACATTCTGTGTTGCAGACATTGAGTGAAGAAGCTAATTGTGTTTTTTGCATCTGTATTTACGTTGTTTTTCTGTTTTTTGGTATCTGTGTGGAATATTTTGTCCTTTTTTGGTCTCGGCTGGGGTATGCAGCAGACATTTTGTAGTCAATAATAAAGCATTAGCTTGCTATTGTGTATTTTGTTGTAAGACACCTGCCCACTTCTGGTGGTGACATCATCTATATATTGAAAACAACTGTAAGGTAACTTGTACATTGATATATACCTCAAAACATATAACTATCTGGGCAATTAATTGATTAATTAATTAATTGAATAAATGTCCACATGTTATATCTTCTCTCCAATTTTGTGGCATCATCATCAGGATTTTTTTTTTTATTATTTCTGCTGCATAAAAGAGAAATTACAAACTGGAAAATCTTGCCACTTCTCAGAAAACAGATGCTGTCAAAGTCTTAGACTTCATATGCCTGTGTTGTTTGTATCTTGCAGAAACCAAATTCTCAGTCTGGTCAAGGTATTGTAATCTGCATTTTTGCTCATAAGATTATATCTAAATATACAGATAGTGTATGTTCTACTTTATTATTTGCCCACTATTCTTTTAATTTGTCTGTCTTTAACCCTATAGTCATGATCCCAGACCCTATTCCACATTAAACATACAGTTATTCAGGTTTTTAATTATGTTTTATTTAACTATAGCCTACAGCAGTACAAGCCATGGAACTGAATACATTATGTTTTGCACATACTCAACACCTGGAACAATGCAAGCCAGTAGAATTAATATACTTTTACCAGACATTGAGAAAGTCAAATTGTTGAAACAGGTGCCCACTGGACTACTGAGCTGAAAAATAAACAGATGGTCATTTGCTGTCATTTTTGGAATAATATAATGACTTAACAAATAAATAATAAAAAGGCATACAAAGCAAAATCCTACTGTGAGTTTTTTTTTCTTCACTTGCATACTGCTGTATTGCTGTCCTTTTAACATGGGAATGATGAGAGCAGGCAATGGATTATTACAAATTGGATCCATTTCTTTCAAGCTTCAACCTTCTTTTGATTGTGCTGGCGCACAACTGAAATAAATCTGTCACTTTCAGGTCACTGCACTACTGGGAAAAAAATAAACTACCCACTGATGACCCACATAAGCCTTGTTCAATGCAATATTTTATGACAGTTTTACTAGACACATACTGTACTCAATCAAGTATTTCTTAGACAATATTAAAAAATATGCAGTTTCCAAGTAAAAAAAGGTAAATAATGCAGATTTAAATGTAAATAAGCAGAACATTGATTTAGTACTATTCAGTAATACAAAAAATAAATAAATAAATGATTAATTAGCAATTGTGTCCCGGCACAGCTGTATAAATAGAGGCACGAGTCACTCATTCGGGGTTGGTGTGTTCAGAGGCGGAATGAGAGTCGGGAGTTAAAGCAAAGGAAAGCCTAGAAATAACAATTGCTACACGTGCAGGTTTGACCCCAGTACAATACTTGTTGAGTTCAATGTCTGTCTGTTAGTCTGATTGTTTCGGCCATCGTGCCTTTTGTTTTGTATCAGTGTTTTGGTTTTGTCTAATTTTTTTATTTGTTTATTAAATCTGTGCATCAGCGCGTTCATTAACACAGTCTGGTGTTGACAGCCATTCATTTCCTGGTCTGACGTCACCACATAGGCCAGCTTGTTCACAGCATGTTACAGCTACATTTAGTGCCCTTCGAAAAATCAAGCCCATTGAGCTGTATTAAGAGAACTTTAATTGTATTACTTAATTGTTTATATATATAGACACCGAATAGACTGTTTTTCAGGGATTCACATTTCTCAGTGAAGGATATAATTAGATATATCAGCAGTACTCCGGAGGAAATTATATTGTACACATTAAGCATTTTCAGAGCTCCTAAATTAAAACTAGCAAAGAACAAACCCTAGAGAATAAGCTTTCTCCCTGAGATTCAACAGGATCACATTCAGCACATTGTGGTGTCTGGGGCTGCCATTTTCTGTCGATAACTCACTGTTTGGCAGGCCATGATTATGCTGAGTGGAGCTGTCAGTCGTCTTAGCAGAGTGTGGTCTGCAGTGTGCAGCAAGGCTCTGTGTTTTATAGGACAGCTGTATTTCTATTCAGATATTCACAGGCTTGGCTCTTAGTTTTCAAAGAGGATGTTTTACATCATTTTGACCCAAGATCTACAGAATGATGCAAACATTGATCTTAATTTCATTTAATTTAAACAGGGTAATGCACATTAGGGGTATAAAATGTATGTTTTTTTTTTAATTCTAAAAGCAGTAGTGTGTTAAACACGTTTTTAGGAGAAGCTAAAGCAAATCTTTACAAAAACTGGAAGACCAATTTGTTCAAAAGTTTAATAAAACAGTGTGGTGACAGTGTGGGAAAACAAGCTGCTAAAGTTACAGAATCCTAAAAACAATTCCCATTGACATAAATATTTTGACCTCCTTCTAGTATGTGTTTAATGATATTGTGAGTATATAATGTCAGCAAACCCCACAGTGATTCAAATACACTTTGCAGTTGGAACTGGCAAGAACTCCTCACTGTCAATGAAAGCTTCATATAATCTTTTTTTTTTTTTTGTCTTTTGTAATGCTGGCTTGCATGTTACACCAGAGGCATACATAGGCCCAGAGTGAATTCTTGTTAAAACGAACTTGGATTAGACGAATTTCCTGATAGTACAGATTTTATACAAGGTCCCGGCAAAAATTAGCAGTTAACTTGCATCTAGATTAGCACCTCTGTACTGTATTTTTTATTTATTTATTTATTTATATATAGCACCTTTCACAGTGGACCACCATCCATCACAAAATGCTTTGATATAAGACTAGGGTAAGCTGCAGAATCACTTACAAAAATGTCTCACCTGACAGGGACCTGGGGACCTTCTGGTTATAAGCTCATTTCTTTAACCACTTGACCACACAGCCTCCTATGTATTTTAGTGCCAATTGGTTGTCTACAGATCCAGTGATGCGTTGCCATAGTCCTCGCACAAATTTGCGCTATCCTTGCAGACTAAAGTGGAGGTGTTGAAAGAGGTGGATACCGTACAAGAAAACGAAAATGTTGCTACAGATTTCAACATTTCACCATCACTTTGTCAACCATTCTAAAAAAAACAGTATACAATAATACAGGCTTATGAATAGCAAACTGTGAATGCCAGTCATCCATGTTTCTGATTTGCTCAGTACCCTAATGCTGATTACGCCTTGCTTTTGTGGTTGAAAAACTTGATTAGAATGGGACATGCAGGTTTCAAGTGCAGTTCATTTGCAACTACTTTTTAAAAGTTCACTTACAACAGTATTTTAGATAAAATGCACAGTACATTTACATTTATAATACTTTTCATTGTTCTATAATTTAAATTTGATTTCAGGGATACTGTAAATTCAATAAAAACTGGGTGCATTTGGTTTTAGATTCCTTATAAAAAGAGAAGACACATTTTCTTTTGCTGGTCCCTTGAAATTCTTCTTAACGAGAATTAACTGCATTATGTATTTTTTTTTTTATTAACAAAAACTATTATTATTATTACTATTCATGGTGAACAATAATCTTTTACAGTCTTATTATACAAGTGGTAGCATAATAATAGAATTTTAACTTTAACTCATAAACACGAACACAACAAAACACACTAACACGCTCATGATGTATATATCACCAGAAAAACCTTGCTAGAATTACAACCTTATTGCAGTATGCACAGTTGGGTGTTCATTATTCCTTATGTATCACTATTATACAACTAAAATATATGGTTTCTTTTAAGTAACTTAAAATGTTATGTATAGCTCAACAAGCAGCCTGTGAAGTACTTTATGTGAGTTTTAATAATCTCTTTAAAAACTAACTGAACCGAATGTCCTCATGGGCTAGTATATATTGACCATGTTAGACAGATCCCTCTCACTGAACAGGCATTCCATTTCTAGATGTAGCCTTTATCAGGACAGTACTCAGGGACCATTAAACCAATTAAAATGACTGTCTCTACTGGGGATTGTATCAACAAAATGTATTTATTTTGGGTTTGGACCAGATATAAGCAAAATTCACGGTATTCATAGTTGGTTGTGTGTCATAAACTGAATGTAAATCAGTTGGGACGTGTGTTTATGCTTTTTTTATTTATACTTTTAAAGATGTGTCCACTCCTTATGTGCAGTAATCAACATCTCATTCCAAGGTCAGTCCTTTGCATTATTCCACTACGGTTCTTCTTTGCATAGAGCTTCAACAACACCAGTCTACCCTGCAGCAAGTGCTTAACAGTAACAGCCTCTGAACAGCAGAGCAAATTTATGGCTTATCTGTGTGCAATCCCCCCCTCCCCCACACACACACAATTTGAGTGCATCCCTTCCTAAGAATAATAAACCTCATTGTCTCTCAGAAATAGAGAAATTAAATCTTTTCATGTCAGTAGTGCAGTGAAACCAACTTTCAACATCACAATTTGCTATTGACAATGTGCTGCTAAACACCATCTCATCAATCATATAGATACATATATATGTATCACAAGTAATAATGTTCAATCTTTCAATTTTTTTCCTTATCATTCTGAGGTGCTGCAAGGTTTATATTACAAAGTATTACAACAGTATGTAGTGGTAAACAGGTCTAATGGATTAGTTGGTGAATCTCTAAGGCATCCAGAGTCTTGCTGTCGTGCTGTAACTCCCTGCATGCACGTTACAAAGACATTTTAGAATACCATCACAGAGATATAAAACACATGGCTTCACATTTTTGCAGTGAGTATGTTCAGCCTGATAGGGGCAGTGAATGTACATTTGATTGTAACCTCCATCTTTCTTTTTGATGTGGTTGTTGCTACCCTAGCAATTATACACTGCTATAACATAATTTCACAATTAATAAATCAGAAGCACAATTTCAGCAGGCGATGTGGGAGGAACTGTGCCTTTAGAAAGAGAGTCAAGAGCGGTAGCAGCTCTCAGCTCTTGTATATCAAAATGAGTGAGAGCTGGCAGGCATACATGTTCTCCAACCTCCCACAATGCGTAGCCTAATAATCGGGCCCGATTCATATGCTTAGTACAGGGGTGTAGGACTTTCCCCTTCTTGGCTTTGACATAAGTACTAAGTGGTAATGTATTCATTTAGCAATTGGTGTAAAGTAAATTGATCATTAATGCAATTGACTATTGTGATATGTAGTCTTACTGATCAAACTGTGGAATGTTCTGTACTACTGTAGTGTAAGGTTTGATTATGTTATAGCATGGTACTTGTCAGGCACAAACTGTTTAAACTTCCGATCAAGGGACCATCAAAAAAATGTTTGTACAGACAGGTTGTCTTTATATATTTAATATTGGAAACCTATCTGTCTATCTATCTATCTATCTACCTATCTAGAGTTTGCTGTCTGGCAGAATGAGGGCAAAGATAACTTGATATGCAAATGCAGCAAAAGAGTCTCAGTAGGCAGACACACGCTTGAGAAGATAAATGTGTTTAAAAAGATAAAAGTCTGTATCGATTCTGCAGCTGTAGGTAACTGTACTAAAATAGATGAAAGCAAATGCTTTCAACTGCTGTGTCAAATACAGATTTGCAACACAAAGGAATGGATTTAAAAAAGAATAATTTGAAATAATCCATCCCTAATTCTGAGCAGTACTGAGGTTAGACTGAGCAGTACAGTATATTTATCCCAAAAATATTTTTTCTGAAAGATTAAGTCATTAATAAGTCTCTATCATTATTGGAGAATATAGAATGCACAATCATTTCATTCATTAATTATGATGGGTTATTAACATTGTAGGGAATACCTCTTGTTAGAAAACAAATATGGGTTTTAATCCTCTCAAGATACTGGTGCAAGACTGTATACCTTGTAGCATAATATTTAGTTAATCTTATCAGAAATGTACCAAGGACATTTCTTAAATGTCTCCAGAGTTCATTGCATTAAAGTGGCAAGGAAGGAAGACTGCAGTGGAGTTTACTTTACAGGTGAAAAGATCTTTAGAACCACCTCCCCTTGCCTTAATATAATTAAAGATCTGATTTCATCATGCAGAATGTACAGCCGGACATATGCCAAAAGGGCTTTGGCAGCGAACCAGGGCCAGCACACACATTATGAAACCACTGTATGATAATATGTTCTGAGTGATAATACTGTTTGTGGTAGAAACTATCAACACTCCTTAACTCCTTAAATTCAGCTTATTGAAAACAAAAATACAGTGATGTATTGGTCTGTTTATAGATGCTTATAAATCATTTACAGGTGCAAGTACTAGTAAATCCAGTCAACTAGAACAGATGACCATGAGTAATAGTAACATTCAACATTGCAGCCCTATCCAGTGCTTAAATGTATATATGGTGTGCATATATTTTTAAACAACATGTTTCTTTTCACTATTAGCCCATGTTTTTAGCCGAATAGTCCACTCTTGGGCAGAATCTGAAATCAGTCAAGTGACAATCATTTTTACAACTGAAAGATTTGTTTATGTCTCCTTGTTTTTAACTAGTGAATGGTGCTCTTAATATCAAAACACTATCAACAACTCTTAACTTTACAGATAGCTGAGATTTAAAAAACACTGTGGGCCCTATTTAGTAAATATGCGTGCAGCCTCTTTCGCTCAGGCAAAAATGACAGCGAACTGCTGCGACAGAGCACAAAAACATGATTTACAAGTTGGGTCTCATACATGGGTTAACTTGCATCAAATAGCGAATCATGCACCCAGCAAATCAAAGCACAGTGGGGGGAGTAAGGTTACAGCCAATAAAGATTCAACATTCCCTTTAAGAGCACCTGTGCCTCTCTGATAGTGAATGCAGGGCATTTTGAAACCAATAAAAAAGAAGGAAGGATACTTCTGCAACCTCCACCACTGGGGCTTCAAGTTCAGCAACTACTTCCCACAAACCATGTAAGTTCAACAGCACATCCATGATTGAGAGCTATGTGATGTAAAACACAAGCCAGAATGATATTGCTAACCTGAGGAGTGTACTGTAGTGTTCCCCCAGAGGCAGCCAAACATCAGAATCACATTTTGAGCATTCCAAATTACAATATGAGCACATTTAATGGTACAGTTATACCTCTGTTCAGCAGGGGTTGTGGGGTTGAGCAGCGGTGTCAGTAGACACCGCTTCAGTGGATACCCGTTGCCCCTATCAACCAGCCTCTCAGTCTTTCATCCCACTGAAATGCAGCTGCCACCTACGAATAAGTGAGGATCGAGCAGAACCAGGATAGTTTGCATACACATTGGGATGTAGTTGTTGGCATCATATACTACTTGCATGTTGACAGAACAGGTCCCCTTACAATTTATGTAGAGGTCCCTATTCTGTTTTAGTGCTCATAGCTGCACATGTGTGCAATCGACAGCTTCCAGTGCACCAGGGAACCCATACCTCGCAAAAAAACCCTGCTTTGTATTTTGTTGCAGCTCGTGAGAGACAAGTAAATGGTTGAATTTTCCTGCCCGCTTTACTAAAAGTGCAGGTGCATCTCGCACTGCACATGATACAGCCGTCTGGCTCGTGCCTGCATTATAACCCACAGTACGCAGGAACATGCCAGTAGTATAAAATGTTAGTAAAGCGGGTACCCTTAGTGCTACAGGCAAACAGTGTGCTCTCTGCATGTTTCCTTCCAGGTCAGTCTGAATCAGTTGTCAGATGTCAATGATTGTTTGTCTGTTGAGGCGAAATTGCTGCATACATTGTGTGTCAGATAGGCTCAGAAAAAATTATTGACTTCTAAATATTTGGGATGCCTCCTCCTCCTCCTATCCATTTGTCTGGCCTCATAGAAATCCAGTACGCACTCCTTATTTCTTTTATTTCTCTTTTTTCTCTCTCTTTTCTTTGCCTGCTTCCTTGGTAGTTTCACAGTATTTATGTAATTTGCGTACAGTTTAGACCTGGTTTTAACGTGTCAATTGAAACACAAATGCTAGCACTGTTGATGGTTTGCTAAATCGCTACATTTGTACGTAAATGAGGACACTCCCCTACAGTTCAGTCTATGTTCAGTGCTAACGCTGACTTGCCGGGTGGACACTAAAATACGTTTTTTAAATCACATAGGTGGGCAAAGTCTGTTTACCCACATGTGCACCTGATTTTGGTACTCTAACTTCCGCAAAAGTGTTTTGCATTGCCTAAGGTGTTTGTAGTGTTGCTAAATAGGGTTCTATGTCCTCTTTTGGTTCCATATCCATGTGTGACAATGTGTTTTCAGCAACAACCAAAGTAAAATCTAAAAAACACAGAGAGTCAATTGCCGTGTACCAGTGGTTTGTCTTCTTCAATCAAACTAACTTTGGGACTGGAAAATCCCCAGGGACTGAATAAAATGTGTCCCAATTGCAGTGTACTAATTAGAAGATGCAGTTAATTAGTTTAGCCGATCTGATCAAGTGGGCCAAGATATACTAAACCATTTTCTGTGCACTGTAGTACAAATATAATTAGATCACATTATTTTCCCCTCTTTTATATAGATTATTGACATTATCTTATAATTTACACAATGTGTATGCTGTAAAGTAGTGCATTTGCAGAGCAATCTACATACCCCTACATTGTGCTCTGCGTACATATAATGATTTATAACCTACTTGACAAAGGCTGTTTTGTATTTATACTTTAAATAGTTGTAGTACATTTGTGTGGTATTTTAATATGTTAACAATCTCATCCAAATTTCAGTTAATAATATACATCATTTCATAGGGAATACAAGATACTGAGAAATGTAAGATGGATTTTAATAAAAATTAATAATATCTATTGGCTCAACGCAGTTTATTTTTTATAGATAACCTATATTAGAAAGGTACAAAGCTTAAACAATAATTAATATTATTTACAATAAACTCCCCTCTCAGTCTACCAACAAAAACATAAGGATCACGTTCTAGCTTTAAAAAGCATTAGAGCACAATATAGTAGTAGACTTGCTTTATTACAGACCAGAGAAACACTTTAGTAAATATGCCATTTAATTAACAGGGCTTCCAGGTATATACATATTTTTCCATGACAGTTAAAATGGAGATGTTACATGTATAGTTTAGCTTGCATTTTCAAATGCAAGTTCTCCAGTGTGCATTTCAAATTTGCATTTAGCAGAAAAAAGCCCCGGTACTTGATTCACTGCTCTACAAGTATCTCGGTGGTGCAATGGAAATTCTTGAATAATGAACTGCATATTAACTTCTCTGATCTATTGTAACAATGAAAATGTGGAATTAAGAGATATTGACATCAGGGGAATGACGCACCGCATGTATCTACTTCAGTGTTTCTCTCTGCTGACTGTCTAATTTTGTTCTATTCTAAGAATCTGGTATGTGTTCTTCATAAAAATTAATTTCTAATGTTATTGTTGGAATAGTGTCTGGAATAATTTCACTGATCAAATACTACTGTGAAGTACCTAAAGCTGGATATCACATATTTTCTACACATGAAGAGCTATACTTCCAGCATTGGGAATACACAATGGGGGATTATTAAAAAATGAAAAGTGCTGCCTCTGCTGAAAATTCCTGCATCTGCCGATGAGCTTGTGTGATGGGAATTGGAACACACGTTTACTAGCTCCTTACTGGATATCCAGCTGCTATATAAAACTACAGGACAGGTTTACAGCAATTTGATTAATTCAACAGTGTACACAACTATCACTGGACCATATGATTTTACAGTACCAGTACATTGACTTTTGATTGCCATGTTGGTATTGCTCTTGTTTTCTTAAACCAGCATATACAATTATTATTTACAGTAGGTAGTGTGGCTTGGGTAGATGGGGCCTAAAACCTCTGTTTTAAAAGGTAAAAGTAACTATTTCCATCCCTTTTTTCTTTGAAGTACTGGTACAATGTGTTAATTTGGATATCTGACAGGTGTATCACATCCCAGCACAGGTTTGCAACAACATAAATAAATAGATAAAAGTAAATAAAAGTAATCTTGATATACTGTATGTATATATATCTATCTATATACAGTTTATATTAACAAGCTTAATAGAAAAAATGACATTCAAGAGAAGACTTGTTAACTGTGATGTAGCCTCCATGCTGCTATATCTGATGCTTTTGCCTTCCTATGCTATGCTTTCTAGAGTTTAACTCAATCAAGAGCATCAGATCTGAATGCAACACTGTTAAAGGTGAGAGTTAGACCAATAGATAGAGTTGAAGCAGCTTCCCAGCTGCTGCACACATTAAAAGAAAAAACTTGATGCAACCAGATGGAATCAAGGTGCTGAAAATTGATTTGGTGCATTTGTCTTCATTAAATCTTCCATTAAGAAACTGGATTAATGAGTCTATACAAACGCATTTTTCACTGGATAAACAGCATGCATAAATTAAAAGATTACGCTGAAAATCAGAAAACTAGATAAGCCTATTATATGGACATTATATGAAGTACATTTTTTGTAGCATGCATTTATAGTACATCAGTTATCTTATACTCCAATCACACTGCCTAAATAATTCACAATTATCAAGTTTTGAAAACACAATTGAGAATGAATTAAATGGCAATTGCATGATTTCATTGCCCATTATTTACAGTGGATAGGGTAGTCAGGGTCTTAAACTGTTTTAAAATGTATAGAAAACTAAATGTTTAATGTCTGAACTAATACAAGTACGACTAATCTGTATTTATTTATTTATTTATGTATTTATGCACTGCTTGATTTTACTCCCTGCAATTTATTTGTAGTTGTTTATAAGATGAAAAGATAAAATGGAAACATTTACAGTGCTTTTTATCACTAAGCCTCCATTTAGGATCACTAAGACCTGCTGGAAATCACTTTTCATTAGACTAGTCTATTTCAAAACTTTGGCCATACTGAAGCTACTTAAACTGAAAAAACAGGACACTGTGGGTACAGTAAAATCTATCAATAGTTGCTTGGGGATGACAATCATTTTATATACTGTACTTGATTGCTTTAGAACCACAGAAGATGCATCTTATCAAGCATGTCAGTGGATGGCAACTGCAGCAGCTCCCTGCTGATATTTACAGTGAAGCAGTGAAACGTCCTTACAAAAGAAATATGCACATTTATTTCTATTGAACCCACTGGATGTGTTTCATGTTTTCTGCCTCTTCATTGGGACAAGTAATATATTTCAATGCTTTCTGCTCTACTTTGTGAAATACTCTATTGGCATATAGGTATCCTGCTTTTCAAAGAAAAGAGCAATAGTAAGTGTATGTACCATGAACTTGCGAATAACATTTGTGTACTTAAATAAGAAACTTACAATTATGGTTATATCACAAATGACAGCTTTAACATAATTTCAGAGGGGTTTATTTTTCAATGGTTATAACTTTCCTCACTCGGTCAAAATGTCCAAAAACTAACAGAAAACCTCTCCTCAATGGTCAGAAAGATTTTGATATTCAGGGCCAGTTTGTACACTTTGGATCCTAATATTTTGCTCTACTGAAATTGGTCTAAAAGCCAGACAGCTTTTCTGAGCTACTCTGTATTCCTCAGATGCTGTGTGCATTGCTTCTGTTGTTCAGACTTACAGCATCTAACACTTTATTTTCAATGCGGTTCAGTTAAAAACCATTGTCCCTACAGGAAGCTGTCTGACACTGTCAGACATTGCATCACCAGATAAGGCCTTTTTCAAGACATGCCTTGTAGCAATCACTGCAAGAGCCACATTAGTTCTTGCTCTAAGCTTAAGCTCCATACAATAGAAATAGCAGTCTACAACTGATGTCTCAGAAATGCTGTATCATACTTGGAGAAATGGAAATGTCTTGTTATGGTTTGCTTTGCAAGGGGTCACTTCTGCAGAAAAAGGAATTGTCAGTATAATTTAAGAGAGACAGGGTTTCTTTTCCCCCATGGCTTTCATCTCGAGGCTTTTAAATATATAATAATCTCACTAAAGGAAGATGTGTTATATAACTCTACTACACTGGGTTCCCAGGAAAGGCTTTATCCTTCCCAGTGTGGATGGATGAACTGAAGATTCTTATGAAAATGATCCCTGTCGTGTGTCCATAATATTCAGAACACATGTACTTGTGTGATCACAGGCACTTTTCAGGACATTAAAATCCTACTTGCATAGTAATTAAGTATTTGGGGTTAAATATTTTATTAAATAAAGTCCAGTTGGAAAATGCCCACAATATTTCAAAATGGTGAAAATATGATTGTATGCACTATATTTGACTGTATGCAGTTTGATTGCTGCTTTTATCAACAAGAAATAGCATATAATATTATGTGCTATATTAGGTTTATGTTTGGTGCTTTAATATATTATTTGAGCCTGATCATTGCTCCCATTGTAATATAAAGCCTGCTGGCAGGAGAAGCTGCTAACACAGTTTTCTACTTATGCATTTTAAGAAGCTTACATTTTAAAAGCTCAGTGACATGATTGCCTGCCATTTCACAAATTACCGATGCCATTGACTAAACAATGCATGACTGCTTACCACTCTCTGGATTTCCTTTTGTACAAATACATGTAATGCAATACTTCAATATGAAAACTGCTTGTCCAAGTGACCTGCTGGCTCTTTTGTGAGATGTTATGGCATGGGGCATGTAGACACAGCGTACAAAGTCTCTGCATGTGCAATTCAATAAAATGTCATTGATATTTATTTATTTATTTTATTTTCCCTGCTTTTCTTACATACAACATGTTTTTGTTTATATGTCATTATCACAGGGAGAGTGCTGTGAGATGTTGTAACGCGCCCTCCCAACCACTGGTGGTGCTGGAGAGCTGCCAGCAGTAACAGTGCTGGCCAGGCAGAGGCCATGTTGAGCAGCATGACTCAACATGGCAAGGCAATCAGCTGGCTGATTGCAGGGGCTGGGCTCAACCCTATTTAAGCAGCGCCTCTTCCCCTGCTCACTCTCCCTGTCCTGGACTAGCTACTGGAAGAGATGTGCTGGTGTTCGTGGTGTTTGTCTTGGCTATTAAAACAGAGTGTTTGCCTTTCCCGGATGAGCCTGTGAGAGTGCACTTTCCCTCTACTTTCCCAACCCCGCTAGGACATCTGACTGGACCTGCAGCACAGCCCAGTGTTTACCAGGATGCATAAGCCCCTTTGTCTGCAATAAGCCCTCAGGAGAGAGCTGAGGCAGTAGCTGGAGGACACCAGTAGCTACAGAGTGGAACGGGACTGTTTTTGTTTAAACCTTTTATTTTAACCCGGGCTTACTATTGATGGTATTCCCGGGAGTTTCTTTTGTTTGTTTTGCAATATTATACTTTTATTTTGATCCGTGGCTATGGCCCCTTTTTGTTGAGTTTATTGTTTTATTAATAAAACCCTGCCCAACGCTGCATTGCTGGTCTGCAGGTTGCACCCACACTTCCTGTTTCCTGTCTCTCTGTAGTCACTTTCACAAGCGCTACACCCACCAACTCCCATCAGTCATTAACATTTTATTTGCTTGTGTTTTGCACTTCGGGGCCACCTTAGTTTTCTGAAATAGTGAATAATTACGAAAAACTAACAAACCAAAAAATATGGGTTGCTACAGTACTTCATAAAAAACTTTGTGAAAATGACAATTAAATACTGGATACAAGTACATCACTACTCTTTGACATTGGTTCTTTATTTGTCTACTTTGGCTCTGAATCCTGTTTGGTAAAATAACTGCACAATAAGGTTAATTTTTGCTGAGGTGTAAAATTCAGCCAGTAAAATACTGTTTTCTGACGCACTCGAAAATGCTTTCTAACACATTAGCACAGCACATCTAAAGTGGTCTATAGGGTCAGAACAAGCCTTTCTCATCTAGAGCACAATCAAACCCTCATAAGATGTAGACAATATTTATTTATTTATTTATTTTGTCCATCACTGGTATGCAATCTTACCCTGTTTAGATGAAAGTGCAGAAAGGGCATGAGCACATTAAAGAAAGAGTTCTTCCTGAAGTGTTTTCAATGCATTCTTGTGGTTTATTTCAAAGACATCTTGAAAGCATGGCTAGATGTAGCTGAACACAGTAGTGTGTTTGCATTTTAATTCTTATAATCCAGTGTCCAGGGGCTTTCATTCAAGCACCACCAGGTCAGCCTAGTATCTGAGAATGAGTATGTTTATGATATATTTATAGATTTTAGAACAAAATGACTGGGTGTGTCACCTTTACATTGATGAGGTTAGAGCTTCCCAGGGAATGTAAAACCTTTACTGATCCTTCAAGGATGATCGTAACTATTACCAACAAGGAGGAGAAATATTTGGTAAACCTAGAGGGTAATTTAATGCAACAATTAGGTACCAATTTTAATGCGTATTGGAAATTGTAGTGCTGTTAAAATTACTTACACGATGTGAGTCCATGAGATATGGATTACATTTTGAATTCATGGTCTACGATTAAAATGTTAACTGATGAAGCAATGTAAAAAAAAAAAAAAAGAGGAGAGATACAGTACCAAGCTCTGTGCCTGTGTTTTGTATTCACAGACAGGTCAGTGGTGTTTAATGAGAAACCTACATGATACTAACTAAAATAGGATTTAATGTTCATCCATGTCAGTGTTTTTTTTTTTTTTCCTTGTGCTGGAAACTAATAATTTTTCATTCTCCTGCTACCGAGCAATCATAAAATACCATGCATGTGGAAAGAATGTTATATCCACATGAATTTAAATAAAAGAATTGCATTCTCATGCTGGTTCAATTAGAAATCATGCACAGTTCATGTGGCTAAAATGTAGCAGAATTGGATTGCTACTGTAAAGCCACTATACATTTAAAAGGGATGAGACTAAGTCCTTGGGGAAACTATTTATTAAATTATACTGACAAGCGCATTAAGATAAAGGAACGCATAACAGATTTAAAAAAAAAAGTAGAAATATCTGATTCTCTTTGCATTGTATCTTTTCTATAAGGGATATTTTTAAAGTGGATAAGGTTGCAGTAGCCCCTGTGCACCAGTCCGGCGCCTGAGGGTCAGTTCCCTCGTGTGGAATGTAGCCAGATGATAATTGATTTATTGATTGTCAATAAACCCCTGTCCACATGCTATACAAGGACAAAATGGACAAAAGAATAGCAGTCACGCTAGATTTTTTAAATAATATTTCAGTGGGATCTGTTAGTTCATTTTCAGACATTTGTCATTGGTATTATAAGACAAATATAATTCAAAAAGCGAGATGACTGCTGGGGGAGTATCAGCTTTTGATTTAGTTACTAGTCAGTGTATACATGTGCAACATTAAGCCTACAAGGCTTCAAATTTGCCCTTGTATATGGTATTGCAGATTACTGTGATCTCTTCTCAGTACTTTAATTAGCTCATAGCAATGTAAAATCCAATGCCTCCACTCATTTGGCTAATACTTTTGTTGACACAAATAGCCAACACTTTTTTTTTCAGGAATATGTGCCTGTTTTCATGCAAACTGAAAAATAAAAAGTTATCTTTTAATTTTCATTTCTAAATACATGAGAAAAAAAAAAACATGAAACAACCAAAGTTCTTGATTAAATGTGAATTTGCATACTTAATTTTTTTCCACATTTCTCAAATGCACATATTATATGAATAATGAGTTCTGGCAGATTGCTGGCAGCCTCAGTATAAGAACCAGACAATACTGCCTGCACAATATATAAATTATCATATTTAATATATTATTACTCAGTCTTGTCCTTCTTATCTAATGCCCCCATTTTACTTGATACATTAAGGTAAATAACAACTCAAGATGTATTTTCAAAGTCTTTGGTCAGATGTCGGGTGGGCATGGAGAACAGCAAGATCCAGTCTTTTGGACCAGTTCTAGGTATTTAAAAATGAAACACTACAAGTTGATTTCTATGCAGTATATGACAGAGATAACCCACCCAGACTAATGTCTCTATCACAATCATGTGTACAATACATGTGTCACAAAAGACAACAATGGAACACAGAGAATTAAACTGAAACTCAAATTATTTTAAATATATTTGTGAAGCAACAAACTACAGTATAATATCCCCTTCCTTGAACAGGATACATTTTCTTACAGAAAACATTGTGCAGGAAATGTAATACGGTTTTTAGTTAATTACAGACCAGGACATTGATCGAACCAGCTCCTTGATTATTTAACAGTTGTTTATTTGTGTTTAATATCTTTTTGCAGCACCAAATAGAAATATGTTAGACCTGGTTCTCATTATAGGCTAATTATTTGTTCTCCTCCTCCTGGGTTAAACTTGATTGGAATTATTCAGAGGTCAGAGACAACTTCAGACACTAAAGGAGAAATGTGTAATTACGCTATCAGCTCCAAGAAATGTAGGCTTCAGTCCACTACTTTTGCAGTTCTGTAGTGTCTAAGACCACAGTGTTCTGTACCAACTAGTGAGTCCATAGAAAGTGCAGAAGACTTTTTTTGCGTGTAAGAATTATAATTGTTATTGATTCCTGCTTTTAGCTATTTGGTTCTTATAGCGCTTTAAATTTGGGTTCTGTAGGTCTGTTTAGGAACTACTAAGGAAGGCCATATTTAATATGCTGCTTTATCAGAAACTTTACTGATAATAGTAGTTGGCTAATTATATTTGGTACCATGTATGCATGTGTAGTATTGAACAAAATCGTCAGTCATTGTATCAGCATTGATGTCTCATATGAACATGTTAATATGACTGATGAGTTTGCAAGGTTTTAACATTATTCTTCAGGAAAGCCAGACGTGGAAATCAGTTACTTCTATTTGGATGACAGAAAACACTTGCCACTTTCTAAAATGCTATTATCAACCTTCTTCAAAAGCATGTCAGATCTGCTGTCTTGTCCATGATAATTGAAACAGGAAGATGCAGTTTTCATGGCTGGCCTGGTCAGACAGTCCAGGCGACTGGTTATATGTCAAATTGCATTACTATTTCAGCCATTCCACAAAATGCTGGAGCATGAGGACACTACGAACCATGATGTTGACACCACAAATTATTATTTATTTTTTTTGTTAGGACACATATAAGGTCACCCTTGACACATTCTAAAGAAAGCTTTACTGATTCAAATGCTTCAGTTGTGCTGCACTTATCAGAAAACGTAGTCTTGGGAGAAGCAAGTCAAGCAGAAAGTGCATCCAACTTAATATGTCTTTCCCTGTCACAATTTGGTTGCTTTAGTTTTAAGATTTGTAGATTACGTCATGAATCACCCTGGTTCACATGCCCTTTTCAAAAAAACACTGCATGGGGTCTAATTATTGTCAACTAGAAACACACTGAATTCTTGAAACAAGGGTCTACCAGTGTTTTACCTACAGTATTCCTGTTTTCCACATTCCATAACTAGAGAACTAGTTTTTGACCCCTAACTGTTATGTACGGTATTCTTGAAGTAGTGAAAAAATGCTGAAAGGCTTTCCTTTTGGTTTATATGCCATACCACTACACATTCTTATATACAAGCATTTTGGACTTGGGTGTGGTTTAGATGATTCAGTTAGATTAAATAAATGCACTCGTACTATATATGTTGGAGTTTTTTTTATGTTTTTTTACTCTGTTCAAAGAAAAGGAGTTAAATCAATGAAATATTAATCAAAATCAATTATATATCATTATAATATATTATATATATATATATATATATATATAATATATATATTCTATATATATATATATATATATAAATATGGTAAATATATATTTATAAAAATCATAGCAATTTAGAATAGACTCTTATAAAAGGAATGAAACTGGAAGTCAGAGAAGAGTAGATCTTGTGCACCGATTTACAATGGTCGTACTTAATATTACCAGAATAGTCACTACATCAGGCGTGAAACTCCTTATTACTTAATAATAAAAGTCAGTTCCGTAGTCACTTCCTGTGTCACCACATACTGTTCCGTTTAATAGTAAATATCTCTATAGAATTTAAAAATGTCTGTTGACTTAAATGTCTGTAAAACATTTTGAGATATCTTTAATTGTGCAGTTTTTAAGATATCTTATATTAATTTTACGATATCTGTAAATCAATTAGAGATAGCTAAAAATGAAATAGAGATGTCTCAAACTGATTTACAGATATCTTTAAAGGATATGCAGATATCTGTAAACTGGGTGGATTTTGCTTGCATGGTGCATCAAACTGTCATTTAGAGAAATGCAATGTAAAATATCTTTAAATAAAGCATGGTTTTTAAAGATATCTCTGAATCACTTTAAGATATTTCTAAATTACCTACCCATTTAAAGATATGTTTAAATTGTTTCAAGATATAGTTAAAGATATCTCTAAATAATTTCTCTAATCTCTAATAATTGTTCATTTAAATATATCTCTGAATGGACAGGAAGTCTGTTGAAACATAAAACATGTTCACAGGAGGTCATCTACAGATATCTGTAAATGACTTCCTGTTTATTTAGAGATATCTGTAAATCATTTTAAGATAGCTCTAAAATAATTCTTGTTAATTTAAATATATCTTTAAATCATTTTAAGATATCTCTAAATGATAGTTTGGCGTACCATGCTAGCAAAATCCACCTGGTTTACAGATGTCCACATATTATTTATAGATATTTGAAATTCAATTTGATATATATTTATTTCATTTTCAGATCTCTAACAATGCTGATATGTAATTGCCATTATAATTATAACTGACCCCAGGGCTGCCATGAGCACTATTGCATGAAAAAATGTATGAATAAAGCTTTTTATTAGTATTTCTTCTCACAGAGAGTAATGGGGAGAGACAGTAAGTCATGTATTTGTTTTAAACACTGCACAGTGTTTTATTTCATTATGTAAGTGCACATCTAAAGTTGGTTATTAAAACAAAAAATAATAGAGATACTGTATCTGGTACATCTGGTACCATCCTTGGATAAGGTAGGCTTTCAGGTAATCTATCAATACGTCACTTCCAAAGTCATTTAACCTGAGCAGTGTGTTTGGGGATCAAAAACTCTCACCAAAAGGAACACAAAGACATAGGAAGAGCTTTCGTGATCATTTACTTTCAAGTTTTGAATTCCAAAAAATGTATAAGAAATAAGGTTACTTTGCAATCGGCACAGTCGTTTTTAAACAGGTAGGTCTCATACATTAAGCATTAATTATCTAAAAATTATTTTAGCTGCGCATGTCAAAATCATTTTTAATAAAAACAAACTATAACTGATTATACACATCACAGAAATCATCCCATCTTGTCGAAAAAAGTTAGTAAATGATTGCAAAATGCAGCCGACAACTGCTGCCTGCGCACATCACTCTATTTTACCTCAGACACGAGCAAAAGAAAAATTAAACTTGGTTCTGGGACAATCTCATTTTACACATGCGCAATGCGCCAGGTTACAGAGTCACAGACACATGAAGCGTCTTTTTAAACTGATAAACATAGTCCGCAGAGATCAATCAGCTTTGGGAGCCTGATCTGGGATTTACGGGGGCGCTGACCACTTCAGTAGAGAAAAACCAATATGGACTGCTGATGTTGAAGTCCAATCCGATTTCTTTGACTCACCAATGGCGGTGCGGTTTATACCGCGGTACAAGACTGAACCGGATATCGGACCGGTTTTTGCAGTGCAATATGCATCCCTAATATTTACTGGCACATTTTGTTTATTTTAGAAAATGTTAAGGTTCAGGTACATTTATATTGCTTAGCCTTTTGTTGACTGAAATAAGTGCCTTAAAAATTTCTGTTGACAGAAATCCCAACTCTGCAAAAAAAAAAAAAATGTTTTTGGTTGTAGATTTAAATTGCTAAATGGCATGAAAGATATTTTAACAAAGGGTTGTTTAAAGTAAATGTCTAGAGTATTTTACATGAGTGAAAAGCTGAATCATCTAATTTATAGGACAAAGCCAGTGTTTATCTGTTTGAGGAATCATTATTATAATGAAAAACGACAGCAGTAAAAGCAGTGCAAGACACTTAAAAGTTTACTCTTTGCATACAATTTAAAAATGTTACATTGATTTGTTCCTAAAATCTATTAAATAAATAAATGAATGCTAATAAGATAATATATAGGTCAATGTGAATTCAACCAATTTCAAAAACATCATGGCAACTGTTTGTGTCTCATAAATCCATGGTTCTTTGAATTCAGCTTTATTTAAAAAAATGCTACTGCTTTTAGAGAATCTTACAGACAGGATCTGTAATCTGTGTTTGTGTGTGTGTGTGTGTGTGTATATATATATATATATATATATATATATATATATATATATATATATATATAGAGAGAGAGAGAGAGAGAGAGAGAGAGAGAGAGAGAGAGAGAGAGAGAGAGAGGAAAATATACTTGAACTTTGACCCATTCGACTCCTCGAGACCATCACTTTCAATTCAAACACAAAATGTCTTGTTTTCAATCACTCAACAACACCCACAGTACAGAAATGTTCATTAATGATCAACAAAATGATGTAAAGCTGGTACATTCGTATCTCAGAGAAACAGTCTCCTTGTAAAATATTTAATGAGTTAGGATATATATATATATATATATATATATATATATATATATATATATATATATAAGGGATGGAAATTGCAGCAAAAAATACTTCCGATCTACAGGCCACAACAAGTGGCATTCTACTGGAAAGCCCAGGTACTGTCAATGAGATTTCATACAACCAGTTACTCAGAGAACCAGCGCAAATTGCCATGTTATAGATGTGGGGGTAAGCACTCGCCTGAGGTCTGTAATTTTAAAGACGCTGAGTGTTACTCCTGTAAAAAGCGTGGCCATGTTCCCAGAGTCTGTTGTAATAAAAAGAAAGATACACGGAAACAGCCCAGGAAGGAGGAATCGATGCACGTAGTGGAGGAGGAAAGTGAAGTGTATACAATGTTCAATGTAAGAAGCAGGCAGCAGGGGGAAAAGCCAATCACTGTAGAGGTTATTATAAATGACCAAGTAACCACCATGGAGGTTGATACTGGAGCTTCAGTATCAATAATTAGTGAGTCAACTTACAACAGAAACTGGCCTTTGGACAATACACTGAACTTACCACATCTGATGTGGTTCTACGCACCTATACAGGGGAACAAGTTCCAATACTGGGGTCCATTAGCATTTTGGTTAAATACCAAGGACAAAAGATATGTTTACGACTCACTGTAGTTAAAGGGGAAGGCCCCAGTCTACTGGGTCGGGACTGGATAAAACAGTTGAAACTAAACTGGACAGAGCTATTTTGGACACAAGCTGCAGGATACCAAACATTGGTGGAGAAGCATAGCAAACTCTTTCAAAGTGGTTTAGGCATACTCAGGGGAACGACAGGAAAAATTCAGGTGGACCCAGCAGCTAGGCCACGTTTTTTCAAACCGAGACCAGTCCCATACGCCATGAAAGACAAAGTGGATCAAGAACTGGACCGATTGATAGCAGACTGCAGTGTACGTATATGTGGGGACTACAAGGTCACAGTTAACCAAGCGGCGAGGATAGACACATACCCCATTCCCAGGATTGAAGATCTTTATGCTACGCTCTCAGGAGGACAGAAATTTACAAAAATTGATTTGAGCAACGCTTACCTGCAAATTCTACTGGACAAAGGATCCAAACCTTATGTGACCATTAACACACATTGGGGACTGTTTTGCTATAACCGCTTGCCTTTTGGAGTGTCAGCAGCACCTGACATTTTTCAAAGAATAATGGATTCGCTCTTACAGGGCATACAAGGTGTGTGTGTGTACCTTGATGACATTCTCATTACAGGCAGAACTGAACAGGAACATCTTGCAAATTTAGATGAAGTGTTACACAGGCTCTCACAGTCAGGAATGCGTCTAAAAAAAGACAAGTGTGTTTTCCAGTCTCCTGAAGTCGTCTATTTGGGACATAAGATAGACGCAGCCGGTCAACATCCCATGGAAGAGAAAGTGAGAGCCATATCAGAAGCTCCAGCCCCAAAATCTGTTACTGAGCTAAAATCCTTTCTCGGCCTGCTCAACTATTATGGACATTTCTTGCCAAATCTGTCCACAGTTTTAGCACCATTGCACAAACTGTTGCAGAAACAGGTCCTGTGGCATTAGGGTTTGGAGCAGACAAAGGCGTTTACGCAGGCAAAGGCTCTGCTCCAGTCTTCAGACATACTGGTGCACTCTGATTGTAAGAAAGCCCTGGTGTTATCATGTGATGCTTCGCCTTATGGATTGGGAGCTGTACTTGCACATAGGATGTCGGATGGTTCAAAGCGGCCCATCAGCTATGCATCACGCTCTTTGGCACCTGCTGAGAAAAAGTATTCTCAACTGGAGAAGGAAGGGTTGGCTGTTATTTTTGGCATAAAAAAGGTTCCATTGCTATCTGTTGGGCAGACATTTTACAATAAATTCAGATCACAAGCCTCTCCAGAGCTTGTTCAATGAAAATAAACCAATACCCCCAATGGCCTCGGCTAGAATTCAGCGCTGGGCTCTAACGTTGGCTGCATATGACTACAGTTTCCGATATAAACTGGGGGAGGACCTTGGCAACGCAGATGTACTGAGCAGACTTCCTTTACCAGAAGGCCCACAAAAAGTGCCAATGTCAACCGAAACAGTTCTTTTATTGGAATGGCTCTCAACGTCGCTGTTAGATGCGAGACAGGACCGCAAGGCTACCAAAAGAGACCCAGTGTTATCAAGGATACGCCGAATGGTTATAAATGGTTGGGTGGGGTTGCCAAATAGTGAAACCAAGCCTTATTTTAGCAGGAAACAAGAAATAAGCATCATGGAAGGTTGTCTCCTGTGGGGAGCACGTGTAATCATTCCACCTACAATGAGACCGCAAGTCCTAAAATTACTGCATGAGGCACACCCAGGGATAGTGTGCATGAAGTGTTTGGCACGGAGCTATGTGTGGTGGCCAAAAATGGACCAGGAATTAGAAAAGAAGGTCCAGGAATGTACCAGATGCCAAGCAAATCGGCACGCCCCTCCAGAGGCACCTCTACATCCCTGGAAATGGCCACACAAACCATGGGAAAGAATTCATGTGGAATATGCTGGTCCTGTTAATGGAAAAATGCTCCTGGTGATAGTGGATGTGCATTCCACGTGGCTCGAGGTTCACCCGATGACCTCGTCCGCAGCTGAGGCTACTATTGACAGACTCAGAGTCATTTTTGCTGCTTTAGGACTGCCAGAATCCGTTGTTTCCGACAATGGACCACAGTTTGTGGGAGAACTATTCAGGCAGTTTATGGACCGAAATGGCATTAAGCACATTAAAACATCCCCTTATCACCCCTTGTCTAATGATTTAGCAGAGAGGGCAGTTCAGACAATCAAGGAAGAATTAAAGAAAATGGAAAAGGGGAATATGGAGTCGAAACTGATCAGGTTTCTTTTCAAGTACAGGGTGACGCCCCAAGCCACCACAGGTTAATCACCAGTGGAGCTCCTGATGGGTCGGAAACTTCGCACCCACCTGGATTTGCTATACCCAGATGAGAGAGCCCGGGTCAAGCAGAAACAGGCGCGACAGAAAGCAAATCATGATATACACGCCAGACAATGGTTCTTTAAGGTGGGGGACAGTGTGTTTGCTCACAACTTTGGCACAGGGCCGCAGTGGTTGTCAGGCACCATAAGCAAACAGACAGGTCCAGTGTCATACGTTGTACAATTGCAAGATGGTAGAGCCTGCCGGAGACATGTGGACCATGTCTGCAGGGGTTTTCCTAAAGAACCTGAGACAGACATGCTGCAGCCTGACAGTCCCCAACTAGAAATAGAGGACACTGTGTCTGACCAGCCCAGTGTGGACCAGGGGGACTCAAGGACAAAGACACAGGATCAGCTTGCAAACAATGAAGAAGAACAGGAGATTCTAGAAGACACTTCTGAGAATCAGGACATTGCAGTGGGGGACCAAACAGAAGACACAGCCCCTTTGCGTCGCTCTAGTCGTATCCCGAAGCCTCGGGTACTGATGGACTGGTAAAAGCTAAAACCATATAGTTATGGGCAGTTACGGAAGAGAGGGCAGAATAATCCCTCATAATTGTCTGGAGGAACAGGGTAGTCCACCCCTGTCCTCATAGTCGGATCAGGGATTGTTTGTGTTCTTGTTCTACATGTTATTATTAATAATAGTATTTTGTTTAAAAAAAAATACTATATAGGGGTTAATAAATACTTAAAGAGGAGGAATGTAGAGTATTGGGGGTGTTATGGCTTTAAGCAACGTATGTTAGAGAGGTCAAAGGGCGGAAGGCGGTAGTCGAGATGAAAAAGGCTTTGTCTGGAGAATGGAGCCTGGGGCATGGCTGGTGTAATAAAAAACCAAGAGATCACTTATTAAACACGTCTGGCTTGAATACTTTACATATATATATATATATATATATATATATATATATATATATAATATATATATA
This sequence comes from Polyodon spathula, assembly GCF_017654505.1. Classification (NCBI taxonomy): domain Eukaryota; kingdom Metazoa; phylum Chordata; class Actinopteri; order Acipenseriformes; family Polyodontidae; genus Polyodon; species Polyodon spathula. The sequence continues at coordinate 37,520,714 of NC_054541.1, forward strand.
TATATATATATATATGGCTTAAAGACCAACTGAAGTACATCAGCAAAGCAAAACACTGAATAGATGAATGAATTGATGAATAAGATAAAAGCATTGCCATTTGTGATCAAAACACTACTGAATAGGCTAATGCATTTAGGTGTTCTTTGTTTAAATATTTATCTTATGAATAGATGAACTGTACAAGTATGTTATATTGCATTAACAGGATGAAATGTTGGACATTAATGTATAAAAAGGTATAATAACACAGGCACTATTTCATAACGTATTTGTGTCTTTCTTTGTTAGAAATTAAAGGCATACAGTGACGTGAGAAAGTATTTGCCCCTCTCTGGTGTTCTGCATTTTTGCACATTTTTCACATTGAATTTGTTCAGATCTTTTCTGTTGGTTGTAGTAGTATACAGAGGGAGTCTGAAAGAAACCATGCCACCAAAGTTTGTTGCTTCTTTCATTTGTTTGGTGTGCAAGGTAATCAAACTTGCAATCTTCAGGTGTGAAAAAGTTATTGCCCCCCTAGTTAATTCAACCCAATTAAAGGGATAATTAGGGTCAGCTGTTTGAATACGTTGGCTAACAATCAGGCCTGATTTGGACAAGCCCTGCCAAATATAAATCTGATTAACCCTTAGCGGTCCATTTATTCAGTGCTCGTCAGGTCAAATTTATTTTCACACGCGCTGTTTATATTACACGCGCTGTTTAAAATACATATATTTTTTCAGAGTAAAACAGGTTCAGAAGGCATTTAATCACAAAAAAACACTGTATCTACAACCAAGCTCCACCCCTTGTTCGTTGTATTTTTCACATACCTCTTTATAGACGTGCATACTGATAAATTCTCTCCTGATCACTTGTTTTATCACCAAACTCCTCATCCAAGTCATTATTTTATTACTATAACATCTCAAAAAGCTCTGCAAATTTCTGTGATATTCTTTGAGCCCTGTATGCAGAAGCAGCTACCTCCATTATTATGTCTGTGTTATCTCTATAATGCACGGGGCTATGAGAAAGGCCCTTTTCATTCAGCTCCTACCGGTCTCACTCGGCCATTGAAAGGTTTTATCTGCTTTTTCTGGAAAAAAAAAAAATTGACTAGAGACCTGTACGTAGCAAATTAAGTTGTCAACACGCAGGTTCTAGAGGCACATCATGCCACGATCAAAAGAAATTACTGAAGACTTCCAGAAAAAAAGTTGTTGATGCCTATTAGTCTGGAAAGGGTTACAAAGCCATTTCTATGGCTCTGGGGCTTCTCCAAACCACAGTCAGAGCCATATTGTCCAAATGGAGAAAGTTTGGGATAGTAGTGAATCTTCCCAAGAGTGTCCGTCCTGCCAAAATCTCTCTAAGAGCAAGGCATAAAATTGTCCAGGAAGTCACAAAGAACCCTAGAAGAACATCCAGGGAACTGCGGACCTCTCTTGCTTCAGCTAAGGTCAGTGTTCATGACTCCACCATCAGAAAGACACTGGGCAAAAATGGGATTCATAGCAGAGTGGCAAGGTGGAAACCACTGCTCACTAAGAAGAACATGAATGGTCATCTCAAGTTTGCCAAAAAGCACCTGGATGATCCTCAAGTGTTCTGGAACAATTTTCTATGGACAGATGAGTCAAAAGTGGAACTTTTTGGCCAACATGGGCCCCGTTATGTCTGGTGGAAACCAAACACTGCATTCCACAGTAAGAACCTCATACCAACAGTCAAGCATGGTCGTGGTAGTGTCATGATTTGGGGATGCTTTGCTGCATCAGGACCTGGATGACTTGCCATCATTGAAGGAACCATGAATTCTGCTCTGTATCAGAGAATTCTACAGGAGAATATCAAGCCATCTGTCCATGAGCTGAAGCTGAAGCACAGCTGGGTCATGCAGCAAGACACAAGCAAGTCTACATCAGAATGGTTGAAGAACAAGAAATTTAAAGTTTTGGAATGGCCTAGTCAAAGTCCAGACCTAAACCCCATTGAGATGTTGTGGCAGGACCTGAAACGAGCAGTTTATGCTCGAAAACCTGCAAATGTCACTGAGTTGAAGCTGTGAGTGGGCCAAGTTGAAGTGGACCAAAATTCCTCCATGGTGCTGTGGGAGACTGATCAAATACTAGGAAGCGTTTGGTTGCAGTTATTGCTGCTAAATGTGGCGTAACCAGTTATTGAGTCTAAGGGGGTGATTACTTTTTCACACGGGGGCATTGGGTGTTGCATAACTTTTTTTAATAAATAAATTAAATAAGTATCAAAATGCTGTGTTATTTGTTCACTCAGGGTTCCTTTTATCTAATATTAGATTTTGGCTGATAACAGTGTCAAAAATATATTCGGTGTAAAAAATATGCAAAAATGCAGAAAATCAGACAGGGGGCAAATACTTTTTCACGGTACTTTATATTAGCAGACCTTTCCATATATTTCATTTAAATGTTAACCATATTCATGTTGAAATAAAAAAAAAAAGATTATAGACAACTGCATGCATACAGTATAACTTTTTATTGATATAACATGACATCTTTATTGAAAATATGGCTTTTAGATATTTGTTTTTTGTTTTTTGTGCACATTTAGCTTTTTTGTGTTGATGTTATATATGAGTGGCACTAAGATAGGATGCTGCTTATTTATGGTAGTGCGGATGCTTATTTTATGATATCTAGATACATTTGGAGCCTGTGGCTCTAATTTACAAAGCTTTAATACTGTAGCTTGTCTTCTGCCTGTTTCATCCTTTTTTTTATATACTTCATTTTCATGTCAGCAGATGTAGTAAATGTTCCTTAAAATTGAAATGAAATAGAGGCTTTCCGTAGTTCTAGGAACAAGGCTCAGCTAGCTACGCTAATCCTATTGGTTCCTCAATCTACTGACTGAATATAGTCCAGGCTCGCCTTCCAGTACTTGTTCTTCAAGCCTTTCTCCTCCCCACCGCCTCCTTTGCAACTGTATCTCCCTTCTGGGGGTCAGTGGTCCTCCATCACCTGGCATTGGTGACTTCTGACCAAAATCGGAGGTCGCACCTCAAACAAGGGCGGCTCCTGTCAGTCCAAAAGGCGAGATCCTGGGCCAAAGTTAATCATCCCACATTACACTTTACATCTTATAAAGCCAAGCTTCAATCTTTGAATTACATGATTGCTTAATACCCCTGTTTTAGTGTCATGTTGGCACAGCCCCCCTCGTCACAAGTGCATATCAAATACAAAAGCATGCCATCAATATTAATGACAGTAATACCCTGGCCTACAGTATATGAGTGGAAATATATTACTTTTCATATGTCTCTTTCCAAGTATAGTCTATGGCATTTTTTGTCAAACAATATTTTAATGCAAAAAAGGCAATTTGTTTTTTTTATTTATTTAGTTATTTATTTATTTGTATTATGTCATCATAGCCTTGACCCTGCTTCTCTATTTGTCCCCTATTGTCATTAAATTGACAACCCCAAGCTCCAAGTCCCTGGGTATATCAAAACAATATACTGCAATATTACTATTATTTTTGTTTTTAGAAAGTACAGTTAATATAATGTTACTTTTTATTTCTTTTTTTTTACCAGCTGTCAGTACATATGTAGATTTTATGAATGAATGAGTCATAAATGCTTGTTTTCTTCCCATGTCTTTCATAGGGGTTATCATGATTTTGTAATATATGCTGATTGCAAGTTTAGCATAGTATTCAACTTAAATATATTTAGACATGACATTTTTGTTAATTAAAAAGAATCAGGATCAATGCCTCTACTTCACTACAATACATCAATGCATAACAGAAGATTTTTCACAGAAGAATTTGTTTTAATATAATTTGTTACAGTGACTTTACCTATATTGACTACTGAGCCAAGTGCAAGCCAGGTAATTAAACAGTCTTCAGAGTAACCCCCTGCTTAGCAGCAGTATGAAATCAGACACAGCATGATAGAAATGAATAGCATTTATTAGCATTAAAACATTTAACACATAAAACTAAAATGTAGCACTTAAATTCTTAAATCAATCCATTCACAGCCTTTAAAACACTTTGTTAGCGTTTTTCAGCCAGGAACAGTTACAATATGTTGAATCACTGGGTCTGCAACTGTATCCATGGTTCTAGCCATTTGGAACTGATTTAAAACTGACTATTTAAAACTGGATAGGAACTGGATGACATGTGGGGCATGTTGTCCGTATCCTCCTTTGTAAATGCTTGGGCATCCAACATGCCACATTGGCCCTTGAAAATGAGTTGACCTGCGACATCTGTGCGGCTTTTCAGCCCCGGGTGCGCCAGAAACGGCTGGAAAGTGCCACAGAGACAAGTTCTGCGTCCCCTGTGGCTGGATCGTCGACGGCCCTTGAAGCCCCAGAGCCCCTCCTCCTTAGGCTGTCCCAGAGCCCCTCGCAAGGCATCCCCTGCGCGCAAGTTCCGGTGGCAACCCCTTGTAGCCACTCCCCATCTCCGCAGGCGAGACAGGTCAAATGCTTTAGATAAGCCAGGGACATAATGGACCTCAAGCTTCAGCTGGCTCAGGTCCTGGAGCTCCTTTCGAGACAGCAGGCTTCAGCTGGCTCAGGTCCTGGAGCTCCTTTCGAGACAGCAGGCACCTGCAGCTCCGGCCGCAGCTCCAGCTCCGCCATCACCTGAAGTACCATACCCTCCCTCCCCCAGGAGAGATCAGGGTGAACAGGAAGAGTCATCCCAGCTGGCAGAGGAGGACGCACTTTCTCTAGCAGCCTCCTGGGGTGAGACCTCCTTTCCCATTGATATGGAGGTAGGAGGGGAACCCGACCTCACCGGCCTCGGAAGGTAGTGCACCACCACTGTTGAGCTCGATGTCAACACTGATGGGACGCGCTGCAGTGTTCTTACAGGTCTCCTAGACAACAACGGCCAAACCACACCGGTCTGTGTTCCGGACACAGGATGTGGCTTCTCGCCCATAGCCTTTCCCAGCCTTCCCAGACTTCGTGGAAGAGCTATGCTCCTCCTGGGATCCTCCAGCCTCTGCGCAAAGTGTGCTGAAGCAAGCCTTGCAGCTTGCCTCTTTGAAAGGCACAGAGAAACTGGGCCTGGCGGGATTTCCCCCTGTCGACCACCATTGCGGCTTTGGTCAAAGCCCCACCAGTGGGGGGGATTGCCCAAAGACCCTATGTACTCGAATCCACTATGCAGAGTTATGGAGGGGCATATGCAGCAGAGGCATAGATAACCCACCTGGCAAACATGGTGGGTATACTGGCTGCCTACATGAATGGCATACTGCAAGAGGCCTCGCATCCGAAGCCGGTGGCTACCAAATTGTGCCTCCTCTCAGGTACACTGCTCCAGATCTCCGGTCTTCAAGGGCAAGTCTGGGCCGGAGCCTGACAAGTCTTATTCTGGCTTGCAGACAGCTGTGGCTGTCACAAGCCAGGGTCCCCGACATGGATAACACTGTGCTGCTAGACGGGATGATATCCCCGGGGCATACTTTGGGGCCAGCCATGGAGGAGATCCTGCAGTGATCCCACAATAATGCAAGGCATCTCGACAACTGGCCACGCTACTCCCTCCCCGCACTCTGGCGCAGGACAGGTCAAACCGTTGGCAAGCTCCTCTACGCGGACTATCACCAGGAAGTTCCAGTTCCCATGACTCCGCTGGGTGACCTGAGGTGCCTCCTACAGGCCACAGCAGCAGCGATCAACCAGCCCCTCCTGCAAGGCAAGGGGAAAGCAGGACGTGGAGAGTCCACTCAGCAGCATTCCAGGAGGTGATTCCAGGACCGCTGCCCTAGGCAGCCACCTCAAATGGCCCTGCCCCAACCTCAGCAGCCCCAGCATGAGCCCTGAAGGTTTGCGGCCTCAGACCCACCCCTTTTCTGCACACCAGCTGCATTACTGGCACGCTTGCATCAAACAAAAGAGTAGCAGCTATTCAAAGTCACCTCTTCCTGTTTCGACAGGGATCGGAGGTTACTTTGGTGTTGTGCCATCAAGCTGGGTTTACTTCGCATGCTCCTACTGCAAGTGTGGCTCAATGCATTTCACTTACATCCCAAGCTCGACAAATGCTGTCGGCTGACAGTGTCTCTCACGTGCTCAGCAGCGCTGCACTGTTGGAGGATGACCTCTCATCTGAGCGAAGGTGTGCGGATGGGAGTGGAGTTAAAATGACAAGTGCTGACGATAGATGTCTCCAACTTGGGTTGGGGGGACGGTCTGGGAAGGCAGAGGATTCCTCTGATCCTGGTCGTGCCACTGGACTTCCCTGCACATAAATATGCTGGAGTTGCTGGCTGTTTTCCTTGCCCTCCAGCACTTCCTCCCAGTGCTGCAGGGAACACATGTGTCGGTCCAGATGGACAACACAGCAGTGGCAGCATATATCAACCACCAGGGTGGCCTATGGTCCCTGGGGTTGCATTGCATTGCTTTATGCCTTTTGTAGTGGGATTAAAGGAACCTGCTGTCCCTACAGGCGTCGCGTATTCCTGGAGTGGTGAACTAGGCAGCGGACATCCTCTCGAGAGAGGGTGCACCCTCAGGTGGTGGAGCGCATTTGGGAATGGTTCAGGATGGCGCAGGTCGATCACTTTGACTCGACGTAGATGACACAATACACCTGTGATACTCCCTCCGCCGCTTAGGCGGTCCACTCGGCGTTGACGCCCTAGCCCATGAATAGCCCAGAGAACTCCTATACGTGTTCCCACTGATACCGTTTATCCTAGCCTTTCTGGAAAAGGTCTGGATAGAAAAGATGACAGTTCTCCTAGTGGCCCCCAGGTGGCCCAAGAGAATCTTGTTCTGTCATCTCTTGGAAGGCCAGCCCCAGGAGATCCCGTTTCGCCTGGATCTCTTCAGTCAGACGAGAGGCACTCCGGCACCTGGAACCGGGCAGGATCTAGTTATGGGTTTTGCCCCTGAATGGGACTGCTGGTCAGCCCTATGGCTATCACACACGGTTTGGGTACGTTGTAGAACACTAGGGCGGATTCCACTAGGTTGTTGTTCGCCTACAAGTGGAAGTATTTTCAGAATTGTTGTCTGACTAGAAGTCATGACCCAGTCTCTTGCCCCAAGCCAGTTATCTTTCAGTTTCTGCAAGAACTGCTTGATGCTGGTAGGTCACCTTCCACATTGAAGGTGTATTTAGCAGCTATTCTGGGTGCCATGCCCCAGTAGATTCAGTATCTCTGTGTGCACATTTTTTGGCTACCCATTTTCTTGAAGGCGCTTGTTAGTTACACCCTCCCAGGAGGGCTGTTCTCCCTGAATGGACCCTTTAACTTGTACTGGAGGATCTCAAGGATTCGTTTGAACCCATATACTCCATAGAGTTGAAGTATCTGTCTATGAAGACAGCCTTCCTCTTGGCTATCACCTCCGCTAAGCGAGTCAGTGAACTGCAGGCACTGTCAATGCAGTCGATGGCAGCAGGGTGTAACTGCATACAAACCATGCTTTCCTCCCCAAGGTGATTATAGCCTTCCACATTAATCAGTCTGTGGAACTGGAGTCATTCCATCCACCCCTGTTTTCTTCGGAGGAGGATAGGAGACTGAATTACCTCTGCCCAGTGTGGTCACAAGAAATCTGTGTCATTCTGACCAACTCTTTATCCCTCATGGGGTATGAACCCTAGGACAGCCCCTCTCGAAGCAGCAGGTGTAGCATTGGATTGCGGACACAGTCTCGACTGCGTATGATGGTGCTGGCTTACCCCCAACTGGGAGGGTAGCTGCACGTTCCACTAGACGGTTGGCTACATCTTGGGCCCTCTTTAGAAGGGCCTTGTTGTCTGATATATTTAATATGGCTACCTGGACTACGCCGCTTACATTCTTTAGATTCTATCGCCTTAACAGGATAGATCCTTCCTTGCCTTCATTAGGCACTAAGGTCCTTGAGGCGACGACTCTGGTGTACATTTCCAACATGTAATGTTTCGCTGGTCAAATTGAAAGGGAACGTTAGGTTACTCACCAAAACCCTTCCCTGAAATAGAAGACGACTACCAACCACAAGGTCGCATCGGTCACCCTCAGGGGTTTGATGCAAAAAGAGAAATGGCTTACTGGGAATGACGGCTTTAATCCCTAGGTAGGCGGTACCGATGATGTCACCCATGAAGGGGCCTATCAGCAGCACTGGTATAGAAAGCTCAGTGAATACCTACCAATAGGCAGGCATATCCCACTTGTAATGTTTTGTTGGTCATCTCCTTTCAGGGAACCAGGGTTACGGTAAGTAATTTAACGTTTTTGAATTTGAATTTGATCACATCTCGTGAGATTAGGTACGTACACAACGTGTGCAGTATAATCCATGGTCCACGGCGACAGCCAGTAGAAAAAAAGCAAGTCGTGCAGTTTGTGTGATGACATGGTTGGAAAAAGAAAGATGCACAACTGCATTGTACAGGTAGTTTTTGTGTTCTCTGTTAGTGAGAATGTGTTTTAATAAAGTGAATACACATTCATTGAATACATGCTGAGTACAGCACTGTTATTGTGCGATATGCATGTAGAGGCAGGAGGAATTGCGTAGCGGCACAATGAGAAGGGGGATATATTGCAAAGCTTTGCATCTCCGCTTAGTGAAAAACTGTGAGATTTGCATCACAACTGAAAAAAAGCAAGCCGCAGATGATAGTAAAATACAATAGTGTACTGTTATTTTAATTCAAAGGCTATTACATGTAATACCACACGACAGTTTAACTAGGCATACTCACAAGACGCTTCTCAAGTATACTGTAGTAAAATAGGATTCTGCAGCCTTGAGTAAACAGAATCGTGATCATGTAACAAGCTGTTTGTTTTGATGTGTTGTCCTCAGTGATTGAGCACCACTGACATTTGTATACTGTATTTAAACCGTTGATGTGCAGAGGCTCGCTTTTGCTAATTGTAATGATACCGGTCCCCTTAAGAATGAATCACTTAAGAATCAAATCATCTGGGATGGATTTCTTAAATGGAATGCACTGTAATGATAATAATAATAATAATAATAATAATAATAATAATAATAATAATAATAATAATAATAATAATAATAATTTTGAAATCTTTAAATGTTAATCTTACAAATTCTCAATTATTATTATTATTATTATTATTATTAATAATAATAATAATAATAATAATAATAATAATAATAATAATAATAATAACAATAATCCCCTCTTAAAGCAGGGAATCAGTCAGCAGTGAGTTTATGTTTATGAAACAGTGAAAGTTTCACGTCGTATTGCACAATGTACACAAAATGGATTTTTTGTGGTGCGTGAAAAAAAAAAAGACTTCCTTTCGAACACTGATCGAGCCTCGCACTGATTCCTCCCTCTCTTCAAACGTTAATTAATAGTTGTTATTCCTTATCTGAATACCAGATTGTTTAAATTAGCGACGCACTACTAGAAACTAACGCAGTGGAAATTAATACGCTGAATTCAGCATTTAGAGTCAGAACGAAATGCAGGTTCAAATAGAATCAGGTGATTGTTAACTCAATCAAGATATGAGGGTAAAAAGAAACAACTTCCTTTGGTAATTAGTGTTTGATTGTCTACTACCTCATCGGTTGATTGAGTGCATAGAAGTAGGTGATGTTCATTTTAGCAACTGAGAGAGCTGTGGAATTTGTTGTCTGTTTTTCAACCGTACCCACCAGAACAGTTTGGATAGGTAGAGGTAGATTGGTCTCAAAAAGGATAGCAAAATGATCAGAGATGGTTAGAGCTAACACTGACAAGTTGTGAACAGCTGAGCCAGGAGTGATGACTTTGGATCAGAGTCACTGTCAATATGTTGATTCAGATCTCCAAGAACAGCAATTCTGTTATGTTTAGCAGATATTACTTGTAAAAAAATGGCCATACTTGTTGTGAATACTTGTTTGTACTAATACTTGAGCTCATCCCTACTATTTAGATCCAGAAGCATACAAACAAAACACACTTCTAATAATCTCCAGACATTGCTAAATACTCACTGTTTACATTTAAAATAATAACAAAGTGAAATCTTTCAGTGTTTGGCATTGCATTATATTTTTGTTGAATTTTAGATGTTAAGTGTTTCAGTATAAAGCTCATGTACTGACTTTGTGAAGCTATGTCATTAAGTTTGGATAGTTAATAAACGTTATTGTTTTTATATAAACTGATTACAATTTAATCTATTAGTGTACAATAAATCATATTTTGAAACTTGACCTTCAATATTTGATTGGAGACTAAATTAATCAATATTATTGATTGATAATATATATTTGATTTGTTACATGTTTAAAATGAGATTTTTTTAATTAAAAAAAAAAAAAAAACATTTATCATGAATACAGTAGTCTGACAATACGTTGCCTAAAATTTCAAAATTCACAGAAAAACAATTACATTTCAAACACACTATCCCAACCCATATTGATATGGTTTCCGAACCAATCCTGTGATTATATCATATTCTTGCAATCAATGTGTTTTTTTTTGTTTGTTTTTTTGTGTAGCAGCCCAGGTAATATTACATGAAATCAAGTTAACGTCAGTGATCAAGAGCCAACAACATGTTTGCTGATCAAGCTTTGATTAAAATCCAGCTACATAGTGCTGATTAAGCTGTGTGCGCACAGTAATCACAAATCAAGTACATACACAATTATTATGTTGCATAAATGAGTTTTCAAAATGTATTTTGCTTACTGTGCTTGTTAGTATGCATATTGTATTGTATGTCACTTTATGTAATACATATTTGTCCAAAAATTGGAAACTTTGTAATACCATCACTAAGTGTGTATACAGTTCATCAGATTAAAGCATCATCTTTAATTCCTGGTTGTAACACCAGCCTATGGTCGTTATATTTCATATCTATGCTCTGACTTCCTTGAAACTAAATTACTGGTATAGAGCAGTGGTGTTTCTACAGGAGATCATTGGGAGTGAAACCCCCTGTAATAAGTGGTACACTCTGCAATGTTTAATATGTCAAATCCGTGAAGTTTGTTGTACTACCCACATGGGAGAAACATCCCAGACTGGGGGGAGCTGTTGTACACTGCAATGGCAAACAAACTGTATGCTTTTGTAATTAAGGAAGCTCCATGTATAGATTTCTGACAGTATCACAAGCACTTTTCCATTTTAAATGAATCCTGTTCCTTTGACTAAATAAGTTTCAGGCTTAATCTTTCCAAATATATTTCACATGTACAAAAATACCCTATACAGATGTTATATCTGCAAATGGTATTCCCACTTTATTGATAGTGCTTTATATCTGATGGCTGATCACCTTTTGTGTTAATTAAATAAGTCAGCATAATTATGTAAGCAGTGCAGGGTAGTACTCACCTAATGTGTTTGAAACCAGTTCCTTCTATGGGCTAGAACTGAAACAGAATGAAAACACTGGAAACATTAATTCTGCATGTGTGAATCCCATGTCACAATTCAGACTTGTGACCAAGGATCACTGCACAAGCTCTACTGTGCTGAGCCACCATGCTGTCAAATGAATGTATTTTCTAGTCATACTTAAATATTTATGAGAACTGAGATGTGTATAATTTCATGAGTTGATATAAAACCATACCATGCATGCTTTCAATATATTACTATGCAAATTATTTATATGGTTCTGATTTTATGCCAGAAAAGCTGAGATGTTAAATCTGCTAGACTGTGAATGTTATAAAGCTCTAGGTATCATTTATAACACAGACAGGAGTATAGTATTATAATATGATTCATGCTATCAGTGCACTGTTTACAGTAGTAATTCATTGGTTTGTAAAAAGGGAATGTAGGTTGAAACCCATCTGGGAGCATCTTCATGTACAACATCACTAACTGTGTAGAATTATTTGAGGCAATTTGATTTTTGTATCTGCAGCCAAGGAGTTTTGTTTTACTACAAGCAAACGGATGCTCAGCGATTGTAATATTCAAGGGAAAGCAGATCTGGAAGAGATGCATGTTAAAAGTTCAGAAAAATCATTACATGCTAGCTTGAATGATGTGAAAAACTTACAACAGTGAGTTGAAATGGGGCTATGAAGCATATAAAAATTTGAGTTGTGAGGAGATTAATTGTGCAGCACTACCAGTTTTAGCTGCTCTAGTGCTTATAGAGTTAAAAAAAAGACAAGCAGAGAAAAGGTCTAAACTGGGTGTACTTTAGTTGAACTCAAGAACATATGCCCTGCTAACACAAGAAATACTGCTGATGATTACATATTCATAGAATATCAGGTAGCAAGAATGTGATCATGTAAATCACAAGAGTGTAGTAATATCACATGTTTTAAAAAGATGAGAAATTGGGTCAACCTTATGATGTCTTAATATAGGTTGATCAGTTGCTTAGATACAGGAGGGTGGTCTAAGCATTCTAGCTAGTTAGTCACGTAAGAGCATCACCCTAGTTAAGAGGTATATATAAACTGGACCAGGATACAGTTATTTTGGCTCATTCAGGACTGATACGACATTCTCTAAATCCTGCCCTATGAGAGTGGCTCCCGGTTTAGATAGATACTGCACACCTACACTATAACTGTTAAACTAGCTCACATCTAGAGAAATATGTTGCAATAACTGTTTCAGTATTATCAATAACCAATAGACGTTAACCTTTAATAAAATATAATTTGATTGCTAACATTTACCATTGTTCAAGACTTGTCATTGATCATGAATAAATCATATTAAATAACTTAATACAAAATCAATACATCTAATGATAATTAATACCACAAACTCTACATTCTTGCCGTGCTACTTCTGTATGGGGCTTCATGAAGTCATTTGTGCAGTGCATGGACGTGTATGTACAGTTCAGCTCATACACATGACAGTGGTGTCATTTTCCATTCTGTTTGCTCCAGTGCAAAGACTGCCTTCAGACAAGGAGAAGAACAATGTAAATATTCTAAAACTAATTGGAAATAACTCATAACATTAATTTAACTGCTTCTACATTAACCCAAGTTGTTTGTTTAAAACTTCCATAATATTCCAAACTAAATTCAGGACCAATGATGTACAGTGTTAAAGTTTTTCTCATACTTCATTTGCACCAACACTGGATAATATCATATGCCTGTACCATACTGAAATGTAAACTTAAAAACACAAAACTAATATTTTTGATATTTTTGTAATAGTTTTTATATAATGTACATTGAAGTATAATCTAAACATGACAGGCTACATGGATCTAAAGTGCCGGTATATACTTGTTATGATGAACAGATCTCTTATCCATAACATTTACAAGATAACTAAATCAAGCAAATACAATTTTTACTCAGGGGTGAAATTCTCAAAAGAAAAGTGCAGGTACTCACTGACATGCACAGCCGAGTGTAACATTAAAAAAAAATTGAGTGCCAATGAATAAATACTTTTAAAATGCATACGTATCGATATATGAAACATTTACGAATACAAAATAAGCCTTAAAAAATAACTGAAAGCATGTATCACTCTAATATAACACTTAAGTAAGTTAACTGTAAAACATATATATATATATATATATATATATATATATATATATATATATATATATATATATATATATATATATATATATATATATAAATACTATATATAAATTTGTAATATTTTTTTAGAGAGATATCCTAAAAAAGGGATGATTTTATAAAAAAAATGTATAACAAAAACAACTTCTGAAAAAATTATACAAAAAGCTCTAAGTCAAACAATACACAGTAGATGCTAAACTACCCTTCTAATTTTGTACCAGACACCACTCTTAAAAAATGATGTACTTGACTTGGCCATTTTTATATCCATAGTATTCTCTGAAGTCATCACTATACTTTCTGGACCCTGGGTACTCACCTACAACAGGACCTTGCCTTGCTACAATAACAGCCATGGATTAGAACATTTATCCCAGAAAAGATCTATTCCAGAAAAAGATGTATGTAATTTTAGCTCCTCAATTAATTCTGTCAAGTCACTCTTTAAATGACATAAACTATGATGTGTCATAAGTTCAAGTAACTCTATGGACTGCCTGCAAAATATAAGTGAACGAACTAGTTTCTTATGCAGTTAGAAAGGTTAAATTCAGGTGGATAAAGGCACTGACAATATATTGGCTTTGGAGAAAAGATCCACACTGCCAATGAACAAAATATACCTTCCATCAGTTGTTGCAGGCTTGTGGAATGACAAGAGGAAATATGGACTAAAGGGACTGAAACTAGGGAAAAGAAAACACAGACCATGGAGTCATGGAGTCTTAATAATGAATGACACTTGTCAGGGCCGGCCTTAGCCTGTGCAGGGCCCTAGGCAGTGATGATTAAGTGTGGGGTCCAGAACATCAAGTGAATGCTACAGTAGCAACCGCATTGTAAAGTTAGCATGTGGGTGCATCATGTAATCATATGCCCCTACATATACTAAGATTAAGATACTGTAAATAATATTAATGATGTCAATGTTAATGAATACTTGTTTATTTGTTAGACTGTATAAATTTATATAATTCACAACTTCAAAGCACTCAGAATTCCAGTCTTCTTCACATATATCATGTATTAACTTTTTCTACTAATGCCCAACTATAAGTGGTTTCTGACAGGTTGGCAGTGAGAATATCCAGGCAGAAATAAATACATAAATAAATAATAATAATAACAAAAAATCCCCCCCCCCCCCTTCAATTACTTTTTAGTGTTGTGTGTTACAGAAAGTATTTTTTAACAAAACGTACCACCCCTATCTAATCACACTCAGATTTGTAATATTTTGTAAAAAGGAAATTCTGCCACAACTCTCGTCCATGGCAAGATTCGTAGCAGCCTGTAATATTATTTTTAAAAATTGTTCAAGAAGAAAAATAATTCGTAAACAAACAAGTACTTAAAGCGTATTGCCAACTGTGTAAAATGTGCTATGACATGTTTGCTATCACTTTCCCAAACAAGACAAACCTTCTCTCCTGTGTATGTGGCTGTGTGTTTTGCGCGCACATAACAAGCACAATAAATCTCACGACACATTAAATCTCACAGTCTGATCCAGCTCGGGGCTCATTAAAGGGTGGGGACTCTAGGCTGCCGCCTCTCTCACCTTGCTTTAAAGGCCCTGACACTAGTTACAAAGGAGCAAAAGTTGAAAAAAAGCTACCCTACTCTTCAAAAACAGTCTCATAGAACAGACATTTCACTCTCAGTATTATACAAGCATATGCTCAGCAATATACACAAATAGTTAGTGACAGACAGAAGAAAGTGATGGTTAGAGAGACTTAGAAATATTAATGTCTGATTGGATTAACATCCCTTAGGACACCTTCCTTGTTGAGTCTATGCTAGGTTGTGTCAAGACCAGGATCAGGCAAACAGTGGCCCAACTTGATATAAGATACAGGTCCTGTTGAAGTAGCCAAGCATGGTACATGAAGTACAATTAGCTGGCCTGCACCTGTTCTGTTGTGTGGTACAATAGTAATTACATGACTGTTACCTACAATCAATATCTTTTTTTTTTCATGGCATACTTCTGATAGGATGTGCATTAGATAAAGGTAACTGTCTGCCTTGTAACAGATAACGTATTGCTTAATTTTTTCATAGATGTTTATGCTTTAAGGATAAAGACCATATAGCTGAACTGAAATATACTCCATAGAAATGGCTTTGAAAAAAAACAAATTTGGTTAAGATGAACTTATTACCATAAGCAATTCCAGTCTCAGTCTAATGGAATTGAAAATGAAAATGATAGAACTCCACATTCACAAAAAGTAATCTTTGTTTGTAATTATTGCTGGTCTAAGAGCTTCAGATGTTTGAAATGTAGCACAAGACCTTGGTAAAATGTATGTATTTGTATTTACAAAATCCAGATTGTTCTTATGTGAATGCATTCTTTAATGATCAAATGAACAGGTTTCCTTGGTAACACAAAAGCAAAAGTCTGAATTAAGTCATTTGATGAGTTTGCGTGCAGTACACTGCTGTCACTATTATAATACAAAGTTACCTCTTTTCTGCAGGAAAGAAACCCCCATAATTCACTGCACTACATTAAGATGCGTGTATCTTTGAAGGTGAGATTCGTAACCGTGCATTGGTTGATTTGGATCTAACTAAACAAATATATTCACTCTTAATCTACTGCAACTTTCAATACTCATTGTACCATTTTCTTTAAAATTTTAAATTAAAATGTATTTATTATTATACTGTTTACCATCCTGTACACTGAAGTCCTATTCCTAAAAAAGTAATAGACACACACTATACTGTCCCTTTATTAAACAACTATTTCCAATTTGACATAATGTGGTCTTCTTCCCCTGAAGTAATCCTTTGTTTGTCTGTTTGTTTTAAGCTGCATGGAGCAGTGCATTGCCTCTGTTTAGTTCATGTTTGCAAAAGGCCTTATATTTAATTTAAGATATGTTGTACTCTGCTTACATTCAGAGCAGTATTATACTTTTATGTCGTGTTGAAAGGCTGACTGTAAGAGCCTGCATAACTCCCTGCAAGGACTGTGATATTTTACCTGCAATAAAAGGGACACTGCTGACATAAACAATTGCACCAACTCAGAAGAATAAAACCACTGTTTATTTAAGCAGAAACATGTTCTGTCAACAATTGCATTTGAGCAGGCCCAGTGTGGTCACGAATGTACAAGGGAAATCAACGAGAGGACGTGACGTCTGTCTGGGGACAAAGAAACAGATAGTGAGGAAATACATTCAAGGTAAATATCGCCTGAGACCATAACCTGCTATACTTACCCAGTCTTGTGAAGCACTTCCTCTGCAGGACTGCTGAAGGAACAGAGTTCCCCCTGTGAACTTACCATGACGGCACCAGGCATCTACCTGTGGAAGGAAAAACAAAGCAACAGAGTTACCAGGACATCAAGGGGAATACAGCGGACAGACTTGGAGTGTACAGCCCTATCAACCCTGAGGTCTTGTGAACCATACAATGCACCCAGATACTGGACTTTGGAAAACTACACCCTGCAGTATATAAAAGAGAAATATTGTTTTTATCTGTTCGAAGGCAAGCTTCAGGAGAATTAGCTAGGGACAAAAGAAAGTGGAGTTTTGAGCCCAGAGGGCAGATTTTCTCTTGTTTTATTATTTTGTTTAATTTTTCTTTCAAATAAACAACAAACCTTTTGATTCAGTAATCCTGCTGTTCTGTTTCCTCTCTGCAAAGGCAAATCTTGGCTACCACGACAATTACAGAACTCTTAGTTCACTGATTGGTTATTGATATTTATTGAGTTAGGCTACAGGCATGTACTCCTAAATCATGTAATAATTGGTTAATGACCTAATTCTTTCACATTTTTAGATTCAAAGTAACCTAACCAGCACCTTGAACGTTTATATATATATTATTTTTTTTGTTGGGGGGAGCATTTGTTGTTCCTTCTGGGATTCTCTGTTAAATGACAATCTTATTTTTCATTCTTACCAGTAATTGCTATGAACATTTGATTTTCCAATCAATTAAAAGATTGGCTTATTGTAGTCTCTCAAAGAAAAACACTTCATTTAATCCTGCATGTTTTTAATGCATTATTCCAGGATTGTCAGTCCTTCCAAACCATCAGTCCATATTTATTAATGCCATTCTGTCACACAATTACAAATGCACATGCTTGAATGATTTTTTTTTTTTTGGTGCTGTTTCATTATAGGAAATCTACTGAAAAGAGTAAAATACTAATAGAGGTCTGGAATAAAATAGACACTATATAATGAAATCCTTAAATACTTGAATTGCCTAACAATAAAAATTAAAATTGAACACAATGACTGCCAGAGAATTAACACCACAAGCCACATAAGAGAAGAAAAAAGATAACCACATTTGAACCTTCCATGGAAGTTGTGCTACATAAGGTGGCTGTAACATTTTTTTTATTTTGTTTTTGTTGTAGCAACACAATAAAGTTGCAAACACTGTTCCAGTGATGCTGCATTCGCGGATGGCTCATGTCAATTTGAATATTCCCCTCTATTAATATTAGTTAGCTCATTTTCATGGGTGGAGAGCTTGGTTGCTGGCATAAGGGACTTGTCTTTTTAAGCAGTAAATAAAACAGATTTAGATATGTTGTTACATGGATTACCATCATTTCATAGGTCTCACATTTTCCTGTCAATAAGACTGACATGTAGATTTTTTTTTTAATGGTATTTTTTCACAGCGACTAATGAAATACTTGTGATTGCTGCTTCCAGATATTTCAATGCTGCACTTGCAGCATCCCTGCAGATGAGTCCCAGAAGCACTGCAGAACAGCAACTACTGTAGTTACTGACAGGAGTATGTGTGTTGGGTCATTAAATTCAATGGAAAACAATGAAATAGATATGTGTTGTGTTGAGATCATGAGATCATTCATCATGTGATCTCAACATAATATATTTGCATGTAGTTTTGTCATGTCCATAATGAGCTAATGTAAGTTTGCTCCTCAGTAACGAATCTCTGCTTACCCAATGACATACATGTTTACAATGTCTCTACAATCCTTCATATGACCTTTTTAAATACTGCTCTGGCCAAAGGTTTTGCATTACCCTATAGAATTAACACATTTTGCTTCATAATGTCGACTGAAACCTCCTGAATAATGTTAAGTTATATATCTATATCTATATATATATATATATATATATATATATATATATATATATATATATATAGTAGCGATCTCAGTTCCCGCAGGCAGGCGCATCACACAGGGCGAGGCAATCCACACACAGGCGGAGGGCGGGCATGAACCCGGGACCTCTCGCACTAAAGCATAGCGCTGATACCGCTGTACAAAAGAGCCGGCTCCATTGCATATATATATATATATATATATATATATATATATATATATATATATATATATATATATATATATATATATATATATATATAATGAACTCAAAATGTTACAGTGTGAACATTTCAAAATTAATCTACTATGAAATACTGTACTACTATTATGGCTCTGGTAGGCATTAGCAATATAATTTTGTAGTGTCTTTGAATAAATGATGACTAAAATATCAAAATTATGTTTATATAGATTTTTTTTTTTTTTTTTTTTTTAAATTTTGTCTCAATCCTAAAGTTCTAGATGATGCAAAACTTTTGTCCCTAGTTGTAGAATTAACAGTGCAACATGCAAATTATCTGGCACATTTAGTTTATTAGTAACTGCAAAAATATAAATAAATAAATAAAAATACATGTTAAGACTAATACGTGTATTTTTCATATAGTGGAACATGTGAGATCTACAAAATAAAAGTAATTTGTAATAATAGCATTAGGCAATGGAATGGAATTATTTAGTTAGTATTCTAGGACCAGGGTCTGTTTCTGTTCAAGTGGCAAAAAAGTAGTTTGTTTCAGCAGGGAAGGAAACTGGTGTAAAACCTGTTGTGTCTCAGATCTGAAGCTTCCAGCATAGGGAATATTACATGCATCAGAAAAGGATCAACTAACCGATCATAGAAAGCACATGCTTTTAATGGTGGGAGTAAAGAAGGGAATTGTTTACAAACACAGAATTTAATTTACCCCCCCCCAAAAAACTTTTAGTGTTTACTTACTGTTTTGTTAATTAAATTTACATGCATTTCTAGTTTTTTTTTTTTTTTTTTTTTTTGTAATAAAATCTGAAATATAGAGGGCAGTAAATTGGTAAAGACCCCTTACACATATTAAATATAGTGCATATTCAATTTACTGGCAACATAGCCTCACCAAATTTGAAATATAAAAACAATGACAAGTGAGCACTGCATCGGGTTTATAAAAGAGTACAGTATATGAATAATTGAGATATTGGGTTAGATGTGAACAAAACTGCAGAATGGCAGAAGTGGAAAGTTGAGGGTCAGTTGACTAACAATCTGCATCACATTTACAGTATGTACATTTTCACGTTTTTTCCTTTAAAATTTGTCTCATTTTCAGATAGTGTTTTTTTTTTCTTTTTTTTTCTCAGACTCTTAGCAGAAAGCCCTGTTCTGCAGCTAGCTTTTGCAAGGCTCCTTGCATGTTAATTGGAGTTACATAACCAAAAATGACTCAGACTTCACTGTGTATTTGTACTCTACATCAGAGTTCAGCCTCTGAGTCGTAAAAAACCTCATCTATGTAAGAAGGCAATGTGGCCTCTTTTGATTGCAAAAAGTACTGAGCTCACCTTAATATGTCTCCTCAATGCCTGTTAAGGTGCTGTATGCTAATTCATCTTATGAGCCCCAGCAAACACAAGCTTAGGTGACCTACCATGATAAGGCATCAGGCACAAAGCTATATAAATTGACTCTATTTTACAGCACTCTAATTTATGAGTTGACCACAAAGTAGCTTTCGTCCTGTTGTTGCAGACCTGGCCATAAAGAAATAGAAACACTATCTTTTTATTCACAGAGTAAGAAATGTTTTCTTACTCAATGATAATGGCTACAGCAGCATACAGAAAATAAACCCTTTATCACCATGGAAACCATTATACCTAAGTGGTGTTTTGAAGGAAGCTACAAAGTTACCTAGCTTTATCCCATTTTATGTTTTATTTTAATAGCTCAGTCTTTTACATGTTTTATCCATTACTGCTAACTAGCCAACGTCTCTTATCACCTCAGCCATGCAATGTCTCAGGTGTTGCCAAGCAACCAAACTCTGCAGGACAATGTTCAGCCTGACTCATCTCTGACCAGTAGGGGGAACTGTGGCAGGGTGAAGCTAAACAACACTTGACAAATTGTAGATCTTCTCTTTAGTTATCTCTTTATCTATAATACATCTCTAACCTAAATACAAAATGCAAAGCAATTGTAAACATCAGAAATTAGACTATAGAATTAAAACCCTTACTTTAATTGTTTAAAATAAAAAAATTAAATAAAATTTTTAAAAATACAGGAGTCATTATTTTATTGGAGAATGACTTTAGTGTACATCATGCTGTTTTAAGACTGCTATGTTCCTCCATTTTATCACCTCCCTGGCACCAGCCTGAAGCACTGCTTCATATTAAATTATTGCCGATTTTAATCCATCCCTAATTTAGTTGTCTGCTCAAGGTCTACACCTATAGTACTGTATGTGCTGTAACATTTAATCTACCATACAATTTCCCTGTTTTAGCAGATGTGAATCTTTCACGCTGTTACACATCTCATTGGGTGTTTACTTAGTGGTGCACCATTAGACACACATTTGTTCACCATATGTTTTATTCAGCGGTAAGAAAATAGCATAATGATCTGGGTGTTGTTAATGCAACTATGAAGTTATCATAAAATAGTTATACTTTTCTATGGCTGCACTACACATTCACAGAAATTCAACATATATACAGCTCTGGAAAAAATTTAGAGACCACTGCAAAATTATCAGTTTCTCTGGTTTTACTATTTATAGGTATGTGTTTGGGTAAAATGAACATTTTTGTTGTATTCTATAAACTACTGACAACATTTCTCCCAGATTCCAACCTTGTACTTGGCTTGATTCATGCGTCCTTCACAAAAACAAATCTGCCCGATTCCAGCCTTGCTGAAGCATCCCCAGATGAGTCCAATTTTCAGCTTTGCCCAACACTTGGTCGCCTAATGGTTAGACGGAGACCTGGAGAGGCCTACAAGCCACAATGTCTTGCACCCACTGTGAAATGTGGTGGAGGATCGGTGATGATCTGGGGGTGCTTCAGCAAGGCTGGAATCGGGCAGATTTGGCATGAATCAAGCCAAGTACAAGGTTGTCCTGGAAGAAAACTTCCTTCTGCTCTGACAATGTTCCCCAACTCTGAGGATTGGTTTTTCCAGCAGGACAATGCTCCATGCCACACAGCCAGATCAATCAAGGTGTGGACAGAGGGCCACCAGATCAAGACCCTGTCATGGCCAGCCCAATCTCCAGACCTGAACCCCACTGAAAACCTCTGGAATGTGATCAAGAGGAAATGGATGGTCACAAGCCATCAAAGAAAGCCGAGCTGCTTGAATTTTTGCGCCAGGAGTGGCATAAAGTCACCCAATATCAATGTGAAAGACTGGTGGAGAGCATGCCAAGGCACATGAAAGCTGTGCTTGAAAATCAGGGTTATTCCACCAAATATTGATTTCTGAACTCTTCCTAAGTTAAAATATTAGTATTGTGTTGTTTAAAAATGAATATGAACTTATTTTCTTTGCATTAATCGAGGTCTGACAACACTGCATCTTTTTTGTTATTTTGACCAGTTATAATTTTCTGCAAATAAATGCTCTAAATGACAATATTTGTATTTGGAATCTGGGAGAAATATTGTCAGTAGTTTATAGAATAAAACAAAATGTTCATTTTACCCAAACACATACCTATAAATAGTAAATCCAGAGAAACTGCTAATTTTTCAGTGGTCTCAATTTTTTCCAGAGCTGTGTGTGTGTGTGTATATATATAATTTTTAGATTTTTCTATTCTAGGACTGTCAGCAATAAAGTTTTTAATACTGTACTGTGCCTGCAGGTCCTTAGTCTCCTAAACCAACCTGCTGAATAATGTTTCCTTTAAAAGTGTCTGCCTACTTTATGGTTTTTGACTTGTTATACTGCCCCCTTGCATTACAATGTCCCAGTTACCATTGTTTACATTCTACATATTTTCCCTTAGACGCTGCTATAAGAAACAGAAAAAAAAAATCAATCCAGTACATAACATGTCATGTGATTGGCCTGAACCGGGTCATTACTGACCAAAATACAGAGACATCAATTATTCTTTGCATTTAACAGATTATGGAGTGAAATCTGAATTTAAGACCACCTTTTAGCAGTAACTAAAGAATTTCAAGCTGTTTCATTGTTATCTTTTTTTTACTGAGATGAGCAACACAAGGATGGCAGTCCTTGAAAGAACTGTGGAGGTGTCAATTTACACAGATAAAAAAAAAAAAAAACATAGATTCCAAAGATCTACAGACAATGTGTGGATTAGCTGACCAAGCCGGTGTGTCATCTCTAACAACTCTCTCTGTATGATAGACTATTGCAAGAGAGAGTGCAGGTTATTCTTTATTATTTGTGGATAATTGTCAATGTTTTTATTTTTCTTTAAAACCTTTTTTTTTTTTTTTTTTTTTTTTTTTTTTTTTACCTTTTTTTTGTATTTGCCCTAAAGCAAAAAAATAATTGATATGTTGGATTTGAAAGTATACTGTAGATCAATTACAGTTCAAGGCTCGGTTTGATGAGATGGAATTCTGAAAAAGCTTGCAATTTAAGACCCTGGTTCATTTTATTCATTAATTCAAGCTGTTCTGGCACCTCAGTGATAACTGTTTGTCTGTGTCTGTTCAAGGTTCCCAGTGACTATGTTTGCTTTATCATCAGTTGCTGCAAACAAGAAGGGTTATTGGGAAGCAAACAGGCCTTTTACAAAAACATTTTTGTTTGTTTGTTTGTTTTAGTTCTTTGTGTATTTTTAATTTTTAATCCTGCTGTTTGTTTCCTATAGCCGCTGATCCCGGGGGGGGGGGGGGGGGGGTTGTATATATCCCCCCATATATCCCCCTTGAAAAACCAGCCCCTCCTACTGTATACCTTAGTTTGGGGGGGTAAAAAAGTTCGAATCAAAAATGACCCATAATACAAGCTTAATAAACTGTAAGAAAAACGTTTGTTCTTTTGCATCTCATCTTGAACGCGTAAAAAAAAAAAAAAAAAAAAAAGTTATCTGCTAATTTTGTAGAGCGAAACAAACTACGTTGTGCTAAAAAAAAAAAAAAAAAAAAAAGGTACACACAAACTGTACTCGCAAAGCTCCGCACGCCATCTACAAAACAAAATTCTGCATTGCATTGCATGATCTAATAATCTCCCTTCCTGTGGCAACAGTGTACATGAACTGAGTTTGAGAAATGTGCTTGAACAGCTTGCAGCTTGAACAGTTGACAAAGCAAGCAGGCTATCATGTCTCATCTGAAGAAAAAACTAATGAAACGATCACGTCATTCTTTTTATCATCCACATCCACCCCATGTCTGATAATTCAGGTCAGATTTTGTTTACTTTGTCTGTTTGTTTTAATTATTTGTTTATTTACAGTGCCGAGAAAAAGTTTGTGAACCCCAATGATAATTGTGGAAATTCCATCATAACAATGATAACCTTCTTGAATCAAAACATATCCAATATCTTAAATATCCAATAGGGTTTATATTAACCAATTCCATGACTTTTGAAACAAAATGATGTATGCATTAGACCAACAATGAGTAATTAAGATTCAGGGTATGTGAAAAAGTAAGTGAACCCCTAGTTTTACAGCTCAATTAAGGGGATAATTAGAATCAGGTGTTTAAATAATTTAGTAGATCTTCAGGGGTGAGTTTGGGAGGCCCCACCCTATATAAAAATCAGAAACTTTGTGAGTTTGGTCTTCACCATACAGGTGTGTGGAAACACGTCATGCCACGATTAAAAGAAATCTCTGAGGACCTCAGAAAAACTGTTATTGATGCTCCTCAGTCTATAAAGGGTTACAAAACCATTTCTAAGTATTTGGGGCTCCACCAATCCAGACATCTGTCATCTGTCAGACAGATAGTCTACAAATGGAGAAAGTTCAAGAACACAGTCACTCAGCGGTCGTCCTACCAAATCTCTCCAAGAACAAACCGGAAAATCATCAAGGAAGTCACAAAGAACCCCAGAATAATATCCAAGGATCTTCAGGCCACTCTCACCTTGGCTAATGTGAGTGTTCATGACTCAACTATCAGAAAAGACTGGTGTTCATGGGAGGATAGCCAGGAGGAAACCACTACTCTCTAAAAAGAACATTGCTGCCTGTCTGAAGTTCGCCAAAGAGCACAAAGATGATCCACAAGACTTCTGGAACAATGTTCTCTGGACAGATGAGTCAAAAGTAGAACTTTTTGGCATCAATGAGAAATGTTATGTTTGGCGAAAACCAAACACTATGTTCGAACAGAAGAACCTCATCCCAACCGTCAAACATGGTGGTGGCAGTGTGATGCTTTGGGGCTGCTTTGCTGCCTCAGGACCTGGACGGCTTGCCATCATTGACATAGCCATGAATTCTGCATTGTGTCAGAAGATTCTAGAGGAGAATGTCCGTGAGCTGAAGCTGAACCGAAATGATCCTAAACATACAAGCAGATCTACAAAAGAATGGCTGCAGAAGAAGAAATTCCGCATTTTAGAATGGCCTAGTCAAAGTCCTGAAGCGAGCTGTCCATGCAAGAAATGGGTCAAAATTCCTCAAAACAGATGTGAGGGACTGACCAACAGTTATAGGAAATCCTTAGTTGAAGTCATCAAGGGGGTGCCACCAGTTACTGAATCTAAAGGTTCACATACTTTTTCACACGTGGATATTGAATGTTGAATCATTTGTGGATAAATAAATGTTGAAAAAGTATCATGTTTTTGTGTCATTTGTTTAATCAGGTTATCTTTATCTATTATTAGGACTTAGATTAAGATCTAATAACATTTTAGGTTTGAAATAAGTTAAAATCCTAAGGGGTTCACAATCTTTTTCTCGGCACTGTATGCATGTATTCTTTTTTCTTTTTTTGTTATTTATTTGTTGTAGAATGTGACTTCTATTGGATTTTATTGCTTTGACTTCAAATGTAGTACACATATCAGTGTTCGTGCAGGTCCCTGAAATCCTTGAATTTCATTTAATGAAATTCAAGTATTGGAAAATTCTTAAAGTGCTTGATTCCTCCCCTTAGACAGTGGTTAAAGTGCTATAGTATAATACATCAGTATGCATACTAGTAAGAAAATAAATGACAGTGTGGCATATCGGCAAAATAAAATAAAAACATTTTAGGGGGAAAAAATGCTATAAATGTTTGACTTTAGTGTCTCTGCATAACGCTAGTATGTTTCACCTCAGGTCATGCCCTTGTTCTCTGGAAGCATTTCCCTGTAGGTCACTGTACCCACAAATTTTATGAAGCACTATATATATATATATATATATATATATATATATATATATATATATATATATATATATAAAATCTAAACAGGTGTCCAGGAGATTGCTCTAAACAAGATTATTGGTTTGTAGTGTATGAAACATTTTTGTTCTCACTATTATTTATTTAAGTAATAATAATAGATGTTGGTCATAAAAAGGGGGACATCACAATGTCATTTTTCCCCTGTATCTTTTACAGTATGACGACTAATCGAATCTAATCTTACTGCATGATTTTTTACTTTTACTTAGTATTGTACAAAATGAAAATGATTATGCTATGTACAGAGTACTGGTGTGATTACAAGTGGGAGGGACTTTCATTCACCACTCTGAAGAGAACTGGGTCCCAATCCAAATCTATCGGGTTCTTGTATTAGCCTAGAACAGAACTCACCTGGGGTGAGAATCAGCCTGGGGTGAGAATTGGCATGTAACACTGGCAGTGGAATAGCCTGGACCCGAACCGGCGACCTCCAGGCTGGACTCGGTAACCCCGTGTAATGCACTTTATTGAGATGATTGTTAATGCCAGTCTCTTGTGATCATAATCATCTCAATGTAAGAGACCACAACCGCAAGCAAAGTGAGCCGAAATAATCTGAGGTTAAAACTTCATCCCCTCCAGGTTTTCAGACAGATCTTCGCCCCTGCTTTTTCCACATATTTAGAATATTTTGTATTGACTCTGCCCTGTTAAATGGAACTGTGCATGGAAATATCTAAAAGTATTCTCAGTCTGCGTACTGCTGCTATACCTGCCTTGAATAAAGGTGTCTGCTAAATAGATAAATAATAATTTATCATATAAACTGCATATGGTTTAGAATGAATCTTATTGCATGTGGTCGAAGTGTGTAGCAAAATGTACCTGACAAAAAACACTTTTAACAACATCAAATTACAATATATGGATCATGGAGGGTCTGTTTGCATGTGCTTAAAATTAATCTGAAGAGCTGGTAGATGACTGTACTTTATTTTCCAACTTAATTTTCTTCAAAAATAAATACTCATGTTGAAATAACAACAGCCAGACAAACAACATAAGGGCAATTGCAATAATAACCTAAAATGTCAATCTTTTTTTTCCACTCTTTTCCGAGTTTAGGTTTGTTATCATTCTTCACTTTTAACAGTAACAGGGCCAGTGATTAATTTAGTTTTGTTTTTGTTTTTTCTGGGGTTTTATTAGGTTACGTGTTGAGATTGATCCTGGGTGTGTGATCCACTCACAGCCCCCGTTCTGTATCTGTGTGTTTCTAGAATATATAACCTAATCCTAAAGTAAACATCTGGTTTACTGAAATCACACTGAAGCTTGACAACTTTTAATGTTGTATTTTTTCTTCTTACAATGTTTGCTGTAAAAACGACCTTTTTGTTCAGTCCCATTTTCAAATTGTAAACTCTAAACCATATAGGACACTGTAATGTACCTATTTATGAGTCTTTTGCAAAATCTATTTCATAGTTATTAGTTAATGTATATTAATATTTTCCATATTTGTTGTAAAATGTTTCTACATTTCATTAATCACTCAGATATTTACATTGTGTTTACCAATTTTACATCCCTCACACAATTTTCTGTAATGTTGGAAGATTTCAGAAATCTGTTTCTATATAAATGATTTTACCCATTTCAGATTCAAATAAAGAAATATTGTAATTAAACTATTATACACACTTTTATAAATACAATCATTTCATGAATGGCTTTCCAATATCTTTTCCATAAATACCTTGGAAGTGGTTTAAGAAGCCAGGGGCCTGGCCACTCTTTAGCGATATGAATTGAATTCCCACTTAATTGTTCTAGATTCACTGCATTTATTTCTATCAACCTTTGTACTGTGCCCACTTTGGCTCTGGGCTCTCCACCAAGTCGCAGTGACTTTTTATGAATCTATTCTCATTAAATGCACACTCACTAATTATGTCCCCAGTGAGCGATGTGATTTGTTTTTATTAGTAAGTGGTTTAGAGGGCCAAAGGGTTGCAGAATAAAGGTTAGAAAGTGACACTGCTTTTTACGGCTCATGTGTCACTCTTTTCTATTTACTGATGAGGTGCCTCCTCAGAAACTGGAAGCGAAGAGCAACATGTTAAGTTGTTTAATGTCCTGCAGTGCATTAGGGAGAAAACAGCTGTGCTTTAGACAGGAAATCAAACTCCCAAGTCACTGATACTCTTCATAAACATATTTGGATAATCAATACTATTATATGTCAGAACCAGATCCATTTGAATTATCTGATGAGAAATGACAATAATAACCAATTGTAAATACAATTTCCTGAGCAGGAATGAAGGTCAGCATTCTAGGCTTCATTCCCTAAAAGCTGTGCTACTACTGCTACAGGCAGTAAATAATAAGGACTGAACATTGACCGTTTCATATAAAACATGACTTTTTTCCAATGTATTCTCTATTACAGCATCATAAAATAATATTTTAAAATGTACCAGGTCAAAATTCTCCAATTACCTTTGCTGTATTAACGGCCAACAAAAGAAGGTTAGCGTCTTCTTGAAAATTGTAATTTAGTATGTGGAAAAAAAAAAACTTTGTATCACTAAATAGCATTCATGGTTGTGTCTGTAATAGGGGTGTGCCCAAGTATGAGTACAAACGAGTATTCATAACTAGTATACCCCCCCCCCCGCCATTACTTTAAACTTATTATACATGTAGTGTTACAGATTTCATGTCTTCTTTTATTGATCAACATACATACTGTGTGCACAAATCACAGCATAAGCACCTCCTTATCAAAATAAAGAACTGAAATCCCCCAAAAGCTAGTAAATAAATAATAAATAAATCTTGCAGACAGCTCTTAGTGGTCTCATAAAAAGTGTATATGCACCGCCCTCCCATTACAATAAATCTTGCAGATTTTGAGTCTGCAAATGTGAATATTGAAATAAGATACTATCCCCAAATTCATTAAAAAAAAAAAATAAATAAATCATAAAAACACAGTTTCACCTTTCACTTTGGTCTTTACCAAAACAAAGCACTATGGCAGACAACCCACCACATCATAGCATAGCACTTAGCACTTATTAATACCACCAGAGACTCAGAAATTAACACTTACGTGATAAATAAATTGTAGATGTTGAACGCTGCAGCAACAGCTACTAATCTGGTCTGTCAGACACTAGTGGGGAGGCATGGGACTAAAACAGTCCATCTGCACAGCTGCAGCTCCACCAGCTGTGCCCATAGGACAGTTCAATCTTGCACTGCCAAAAAATACAAACACCTGACACATTTTAAAAAATAAACATGCTTGCTTGCTATTCTGAAGCAACAAATATGCACCCTTTGCCGAAAATATTTTGTTCCATTAATTAAATCACAACGACATCACTAAAACAAATTCACCCCTAATACAAATTCTATATATGTGTGTGTGTGTGCATGTGTGTTCAGTAGCCGAATCTGATTATTATCATCACTTCCCTTATGGAAATAACCTATAGAAAGTCCTATAGTAAATTGGTCAAGTCCTATAGAATATCCTATAGGATTTCTTTAAAACCCTTTTCGTCCTATAGAGTGTCCTATAGTACTACTGTAGGGAGACCCTTTTGAGTACTATATGAGAATAGTGCTAAGTGCAGGTCTAGAATTGGACAACGATTGAATTGCTTGCAGGAGTGCATCATAATTCTGTGGCCCACTCTTTCCAAGACCTTGACTAAATGGTGATGGTCAGTAATTATCCTGAAGTTTTGAGAGATCTTTGGAATCTACTGTTGACTTTTCATCATAGAATGTTTGCTCTTTTAAACGATTACTTAAAACTATCTTTCCATTCCATGACTTCACTAGTTACTCTGTGAAGTGATTTGTGTGGAAGATCAAAAAAGGTGGAAAAAAGAAACAAAAAGTCCCCAAATGCAGTAGCACTGAAAGTGTAACTTCAAGAAATGTCATATTGACAAAGTAAAACGCAAATATTTATAGAACATACCAAAGGAATACCTTATAGAATAGGACTAGCGGGATTAGTAGGGTTTAAGGGTAGCACTAACTGGGTTTACTTCTAGTAGCACAGCAAGACATTGACTGTTAAATATTTCTACAACAATAAATTACTCATATATTGTGATGTCTTTTAGTGGCCACTAACTGTGTACGAGGTTTCCTTGACAACAGTTGAGAAGCTGGAAACTTTAATCAGTTCATACGTCAGGAAATGGTTGGGAATTCCACGCTGCATCAGCAGAATGGGACTTTATGGTAAAGGAATACTGCAGCTATCAATCTCTGCTCTAACCGAGGAGTTTAAGGGTGCCAAAGTCCGACTGGAAATGACATTGGTAGATTCACGCGACAAATGCAAAGGGAGGCAGCACCTGTGTTGAAAACTGGAACAAAATAGACAACAAAGAAAGCTGTGGAAGATGCTAAGGCTGCCCTTCGAACCTGAGTATTATGGGGCAAGTTCAGCATGGAAAAGGAGGTTTTGGTCTGCTCAGCTCCTCCTACATGGAACAAGGCAACCACAGCTCAACGGAGGAAGCTGGTAGTCAATGAGGTGCAAAAGCAGGAGGAGAGGATCAGGTGTGTAAAGGCCGTTTCCCAGGCCAAGCAGGGAGAATGGATGAAATGGGAGAATGTGGAACAATGCAAGATCAGCTGGCAAGACCTATGGACAATGGAACAGAGCAGGATTAGTTTCCTCATCAGATCAACATATGATGTTCTCCCATGTCCTCATGTCCCTCATGTCCTTTGTGTTCATGACCTGCAACATTAAGGCATATTTTGACAGGATGTAAGGTGAGTCTTAGACAATGACAGTTTACTTGGCGCCATGACCAGGTGCTGTGATGTTTGGCCTTAGTATTGGAAGACAAGAGTAACCTGACCAATAAGTTGCCTCCAGTTCCACCAAAGCATTACACACAAAAGACAATATTCCTCCATCCAGGAGAGCAACCACCAAGAAAAGGTCTTAAAACCAAGCCTCGCCCAGGACAACTGGAAGCTGCTAGAGACTGGAAGATGCTGGCAGATGTTGGTCAACGGCTTATTTTTCCACCTGAGATTGCCACGAATGTTTTACATTTTTATATGCTGTACCTACAGCTTTCGACAAAACAAAAGTACATGGGACCACATACAGTATGTGAAGGATCACTACCAGACCAACAGAGAGGTGTTTTCTGTTTCCTGTAATATTTCAATGTCATTTGTACTTTTCTGTGAATACACATCACAATGTGTTGGTTTATCTTATAGAAAGCATATGATAGTAAAAAATAAAGGTCTATGCAATTTAGTGCAGATGGGAGCCATGGCCCTGCTGCCTTCTAACTATATTTTTTAGTAGAAAAGGCTGCCTTATCAAGGGGTAGCACTATGGTAAAACTAAAAAAATCAAGCCAATGTTTTTTTAAACATTTTACCGATGTACAATCTATTTAAATATTAATTTATTGTTTGTGTGCCATTTGCTTTGAATCCCCTCTGGGTGATCTTGTAAACAAGCTGACCACATCAAGGAACCTATCCTGGTAATTAAACACACATGTTCATGACTGTGAAGGTTATTGGTGCCTGAACAGTTGAATGGTGAGAGCGGTTCACAGCTTGAACATTTTTAATAGGAGCTTGCATTATTGATTTTTAATTAGAGCTTGCTTTATTAATTACATTTATTTTTCTTTGAGTTCGTGCAGTATGCTTTAAATTAAATCTTTTTTTTTTTTACTTTACAAGCACATACATCACACTTCAATAAAATTTCATTAGCTCACCCACTACCATCCAACACAAAGCAAACCAACAGTGTACAGTACTAGCTATTTGTACCCACACAGTAAATATGATTAAGTCATAAACCACTACTCACTGTTTTACAATGTACAAAATAAAATGAAAAAAAAAAAAATGGGGCAAAAAATATATTATACAGAATATATTAATTAAGACACTTTAGTGTTCTGTTTATTTATTTTATTCCAGCATTTGAAATAAAGATATGATCATATTGTATTATTATGGAGGCAGATTGTGTTTGCAGACACATTAATTCACAGAATTCATAGCAGCGACACATTCAACATTTGAACCCACCCAGTATAAACTCAATGCACAGGTTCCAGCGAAAATGTATGATAAAAACAGCAATTACTCCATGCGTCCTGACAGGTTTTCAAGGTTTGGAATCCTTTTCAGCTAATAAAAACACTTTGTTTATCCAAGCCATTGTATGACTGTATTTGTTATCTGACCTTTCTTAGAGCAATTATAGGATAAGCAGGTTTGTCATGATACTTTTTATCGAGTGTCCCTAGTCTTCTTGTTGCAGTTCATGCTGACATGTCTATGAAAAATTAAGTCCTGTGATTAGAATTCAGTGGTAAGGAGAATGACAGCCTCAGTGGGAATAAAGCCAGGAGCAAGAAACCACTCTGAAAAAAAAAATGTTTGATTCACTGATGCTGAACATTTTAAATATTAAGGCCAAGCTTTTTAAAGTTGCACTGAATATTTTGATCTTTTGTGCACTATATCAAAAAGATGTTAAAACATGCTTTTCAGGGTTAAATAAACTTGTTTGAGGTAGATATTAGAAGTCCTGGCAAACGATTTACAATATACTAGAAAGTTTCAAAACAGGGCCAAGTTAGTCCCAGATGATCTTGTTTAATTGTTTTGTCAGTCTTTTGAGATTATCCTTTTTATAATGTGGCGTTTATTCGTTGGATGACCATTTGCTTACATATAGACAGGGCATTTTATTTCTTGCATGTACAATAATATTAAGTCTGCATAAGCCTTCTCTCTTGCTCTTTACTAAATCTACCAAAATGTTTAATTTAAGTCTGTGTTCTTTGGCAAAATAAGTTTAAATGAATTAATATGTTTAATTCGTTCTTATGAATGAATAGCTAAATGTTTGTTTTGAACGGGTGGTGTGTTTTTTCTCCAGATAGTATTCATAAGGGTGGATGTTGTCTCATTAGCCCAGGCTGTAATGCCTGCAGCCTTTAATTGGTACAGTAAGCTAAAGAGATACAGACCATTACAATATTTTAAAACTTGCATGAGATAAGAGAACAAGGCAAGGCTTACCTTAGTTATGTACCCTGGCAACCATGAATGCCTATGCCACTTTAAATATGCAAATCAAATAACTTTTTTTCTTTAATGCTGCCTCCACTTCCCAAGGACCCATAAAAAGGGTTTTAATTGGAATTTAATCACAATACTCTTGAATTAATGTGACTGTTTTAGTGATGGGTTTTATGCCATACACCAGTGCAAGGCAGAAATAAATGATCTGCAATTCCAAACACTTAGGAAATTATCAAAGAGGAATGAAAAATAAATTATAGCTTTCAGTTCTAATAAAACATAAAACATCTACAGCTGAAATTAAAAATATGAACCAGAACATGCAGTTCTAGTTAAATAACATTGTCTGATTAGGTTTTAGTTTACTTAGTTGGGTGAAATCAAATTTATTTAAATCTCTAAAGTTTATGGCCTTTCATTCTTTTTTGAAGCACCCAAGCATCAAGTTCAGTTAAAGCCAACATACAGTGGGTTTCTAGAGTAGATTTCCCAGGGGAGCCATGCTGCTGGTGCTTAGGTCAAAAGGTCCCTTGGATTTTGTATCTAACATTGTGTGGCCTGGACAAAACCAACACTCATAACTGCACTTTCATTTATACATCATCATACTGCCCATATCAAGTCTGTTACATTCCAATGCTGTGATCACAATGGTGCATAAGACCGTTAATACAGTTTTTGACTACATTGCCAAATGGAAGCAAGATACAGGAGTGAATATAGAATTCTGTCAACTTCCTTTATTTCTGTGTTGTGACAAACGTCAGGAGGAAGTTCAACAAGCCATCACTCAGTTTGTCAGCATTTGACTGTACTACATCATTATCAAAACTGAAACTTATAGTTACTCTCTGTATCTTTTATATTTGGGAATCATTGCACAGGGGACAGGTAATCTTAGTAGAATACAATGCAGGTCTTATTAGGCTGTCTGGAATTGTTACTTTAGAACTCTGAGTTTGTGCTAGGCATATAACAAAGTGAGGTGCAGAAGTTAAAATAATGCATTCTGTCCAGCCAAGCTTCAGCTCCCTGCATCTTACAAACTAAGTAAGTCATGGATGTCATTATCGTGCAAGCCCCTGTTTTTCCAAAATTCTCGCTGAGAGTAGAACCGATGATACAATACGAATACACTTTGGTACAAACTATAAAAAGCAGGCCCATTATCTGTTTCACAGCATCCACTCTAAGGGTAATGCAAAAAGAACAATAGAAAATAAATAAAACAACAGAAACTTTGTTAAGTTGGGCAATATTAATTCAGGGGTTACATTTCTTACATTGGTCACAGCAATATTGTTTAAGGACAATTGAATCTGCTTAGAAAGAAGTTTAGAGAGAGGTTTTCTTTGCAACGGTGCTGATGGAGAACCAGGTTTATTAAACACTTCCACTAAAATACACTATCTATATCTTCTGCCGTACTGGAATAAAGATTCAAAAGCCAATCAGATTCTCCCTGTGGACTTGGCCTGACCAATGGGCACTTTGGGCACGTTTTCTTTAGTAGTGCCCAGTAGTAACCTTTTTTGCACTCAGATGACTTAAATGTACTGGAGAGTTAGTTTGGTTTTTGGCCTTTCAAAATAAAACTTTATTTACATTCAAAATAAGGAAACCGTCCCATTTTCCCATCAAATGTCCCCGGGTCCTGCCATTTTTCACTAAGCCTTAAAAAAATCCCAGATTGCAAAGGAGCCAAATATTAATCAGCTATTATATTAATGGTTCCATAGTAGTATTTTTCATATAGGTTACTACACTAAATTAAGAGTATGCAAAATGATATCAAATAACGTTTAAAATAGCAATAAATGCAGTTATAAATAACAAATAGACGGCCACAAATTAGAAAGGGCAGGTGCAGTCTCTCAAGGAAAACACTATTTAAAACTATTTTATATGGATTACAGGCTAATAAA